>NC_042987.1:35848279-36065779 GCF_901001165.1 Salmo trutta | reverse complement strand
TATGAGTTAACAACCACCCTGTACTCACATGTTTGTAATTGCAACTTTCTCTGACAGTCACCCACTAAAGCTGGCCTAACCTGCCAAATGCTAATGTAAAAAAAATGACCAGAAATCTGCATCCATCAAAAGGGCAGACAAATGTGTCAAAGTGGCTCGAGGAATCCAAATCCTTGGAATGTCAACCATCCTAAGGAGCTGTAATCGGCAAAGGCAAATCCAAACAGGAAGGTAAGCCTGTTTGATGCACTAATACAGTATGGGCTCTGCAGATAATAAAATCCCAGGACGGTTTAGAAAGTTCTGGGCCATGGAAATGGGAAGGGCAGTTCCTATAATCCTGATGGACACAAATCCATTGGGTGAGACTTGGTGAAAGGAAGTGTGGGGGGGGGGGGTATACAATGACAGACTGCAGCTGAGAGAGCCTTCTCTAACAACTGATGCTAAACAAGAGCAATGGCCATGGAGATGCTAGAGCAGGGGAAGAACTAGCACTGTATATGGAGTTGGTCTCTCAAAACCAACGATGTCTTCATGAGCCTCTCAAAACCAACGATGTCTTCATGAGCCTCTCATAACCAACGATGTCTTCATGAGCCTCTCAAAACCAACGATGTCTTCATGAGCCTCTCAAAACCAACGATGTCTTCATGAGCCTCTCATAACCAACAATGTCTTCATGAGCCTCTCATAACCAACGATGTCTTCATGAGCCTCTCATAACCAACGATGTCTTCATGAGCCTCTCATAACCAACGATGTCTTCATGAGCCTCTCATAACCAACGATGTCTTCATGAGCCTCTCATAACCAACGATGTCTTCATGAGCCTCTCAAAACCAACGATGTCTTCATGAGCCTCTCATAACCAACGATGTCTTCATGAGCCTCTCATAACCAACGATGTCTTCATGAGCCTCTCATAACCAACGATGTCTTCATGAGCCTCTCATAACCAACGATGTCTTCATGAGCCTCTCATAACAAACAATGTCTTCATGAGCCTCTCATAACCAACGATGTCTTCATGAGCCTCTCATAACCAACGATGTCTTCATGAGCCTCTCATAACCAACGATGTCTTCATGAGCCTCTCATAACCAACGATGTCTTCATGAGCCTCAATTTGTGCAGGTAATTTTAGAGGAGTGATCAACAGACGACGCAATTAAATTACAGAGCGTCGGATTGCTGACTCAATATTGAACACGGTTGTTAATTAATTTAATGGAGGTTACCAGCATTCTCGTGTAATTGTGTTCTAACCTACCAGTCAATCATATTACCAATAAAATGCAGACTCAGAAGTGTAAATGCAGCCGCCTGCACCCTAAACCAGTTTTATCAACCAATCAGCAAATATCATGACATGACATTTAGAAACTAATTTAATTTTGGATAATTACAGTAAACACAATGTTTTGCATTGGTGCATGAATTCCTCCTGTTCTCTGAAATCAAGATTGTCCTTGCCTGGGTCGCCTTCAGATCGCTGCCTAGAGAATTAGCGTTGACTATTTTTTATTGGAGTGAAATTACGGCAGCCATATAAATGTAATTGAAATATCGGTCTGGTTTCACCAGAGCTGGTCCCACATAGTATGCAGTGAGTGTTCTGTTCACTGATCCCAACAATACGACCAAACGGGCTCCTAAAAATAAATGATTCCTTCGCTGCTGCACATGACAGAGGTCAGGAGGTCGAGTAGTTCAAGGGTGAAGGTAATCTATTATTCGAATAATACAGCACACCGATCGATAATATGAGTGGTAATCTATTATTATAATTAAAAAGAAAAAAACTATGTTTTAAGTGAGAAATAGGTATTGGTCTGAAGTTGAAAAAGAAAGGAAATTAACAAGCAGCTGCGGGGAGGCGTGTGGCCCCTACCTCCATGGGTTCAGACTCAACGAAGGAGAGGCGATGGGGGTTCCCGACACTCCTGAAGAAGGTTATCCAGTCGGATGACTGGACTAGACGTCGCTCGACGTACTAACCCCCGGGACCTGGCAACCCATCATCACGCACATCTGGCAACCTTCATTATGCACACCTGGCAATCTTCATTACGCACACCTGGCAACCTTCAATATGCACACCTGGCAACCTTCATTACACACACCTGGCAACCTTCATTACGCACACCTGGCAACCTTCATTACACACACCTGGCAACCTTCATTACGTTCACCTGGCAACCTTCATTACGCACACCTGGCAACCTTCATTACGCACACCTGGCAACCTTCATTACACACACCTGGCAACCTTCATTACGTACACCTGACAACCTACATTACTCACACCTGACAACCTTCATTACGCACTCATGCTTCTTGACTTCATGCGTTAACGTTACACCACTACACGCGTCGTGGGGATTAAGAAGTGAGTATAAGCCATGCTGACAAAAAAGTGGGTATATGGCGTGTACATGTGTATTACCTCCACTACACCACTGATCTTAACTCCTCCTCCACTAACCGGATTGGTTGAAACAGTGCAGAAGAGAACCTCCCCCGACAGTTTTCTTTTCTTCTCGTCAAGACCAATATCTAGGGGATCTAGTTTCAGGTGCTTCTTTTACACCTGCTACATTTGGTTAGGTTCTCGGTAGCGACCGGACGGCTCATGACGAGAGCCGTGTTGTGTACCTTCAATCAAATTGGTTTGCACATTTTCATGGAAATTGGTTTATATTGGCATAGATATGATGATAGGGAGATTTGAATTTAACATTGAGTTTCAACAAATGCCATACTAATACATCACACAGATCAATAGGTGAATGCCAAGCTTTCTCCTTACATTTCTCTACCTCTTAATCTCTTTCACATTCTCTCAACCTCCCCGCTCCCTTCCTCCCTCCCCCCTCCCTCCCTTCCTCCCACCCCCATCCCTTCCTTCCTCCCTCCCCCCTCCCTTCCTCCCTCCCCCCCTCCCTTCCTCCCTCCCTTCCTCCCCCCTCCCTCCCTCCCCCTTCCTCCCCCCTTCCTCCCTCCCTCCCTCCTTTCCATACATGTCTATTAGTATTTATTCCTCACCAGTTCTCCAGCTCTCTCTTCCTCTATTCATCCCTTCATTTTCTATCCTTCCCCCAGTGGGAAAAACAGACATCATGGTCACATTATATACAAGTTGTCTAAAGGAAGGGTTTTTAGCAAGCAGAATATGTTTTTATCTGGTTGTTATCTGGATATCTGACCAGATAACAACCAAAAGATGACATCGTTCCCATGACAATTTGATTTCCTCATGGCAAAAAGTTGTGAAAGAGACCAGTCGGTTGCTGCAATCTGGTTCTAAACCAGAAATGATATCAACAGGACATCAAGAGCCAGCCGGGCCAGTTCTTTCTCTCCTTCCCTCTCTCTATCGTCTTCAGTCTCTAAGCATGAGGGGTCTCTCAGAGGGAATTATTTATTAGGTACAAATGGAGTAGGGGGTATTTTTGGTTCTATTTGCTAAATGATTTCCAGTTTACTGCGCTCCTCCATCCCCTGATACCATTTTTACAACAGTCATATCATACCATGAATTTCATACCATGAAAGTCAAGAGAAATGACTGGTGGAAAGGATCCTTTGGACCAGATGTCTCCTGAGAAAGAAGTTCCTTCGATTGATTTTATTATAAGTCATGAACATCCACAGGGAAAATGCAGTTGCGACAATCACAGGCTTTAGAGCTGTTTAAATCAAAACAATGTGACACTTACATTCACACAGTGGCATACAAGGGATGTTTTGCTAGGTGCTTCCATTTGATATTAAAATATATACAACTGAAGTCGAAAGTTTACATACACTTAGGTTGGAGTCATTAAAACTAATTTTTCAACCACTCCACAAATTTCTTGTTAACAAACTATAGTTTTGGCAAGTCGGTTAGGACATCTACTTTATGCATGACACATGACATTTTTCCAACAATTGTTTACAGACAGATTATTTCACTTATAATTCACTGTATCACAATTCCAGTGGGTCAGAAGTTTACATACACTAAGTTGACTGTGCCTTTAAACAGCTTGGAAAATTCCAGAAAATGATGTCATGGCTTTAGAAGCTTCTGATAGGCTAATTGACATCATTTGAGTCAATTGGAGGTGTACCTGTGGATGTATTTCAAGGCCTACCTTCAAACTCAGTGCCTCTGCTTGACATCATGGGAAAATCAAAAGAAATCAGCCAAGACCTCAGAAAAAATGGTAGACCTCCACAAGTCTGGTTCACACTTGGGAGCAATTTCCAAACGCCTGAAGGTCCCACGTTCATCTGTACAAACAATAGTACGCAAGTATAAACACCATGGGACCACGCAGTCGTCATACCGTTCAGGAAGGAGACATGTTCTGTCTCCTAGAGATGAACATACTTTGGTGCGAAAAGTGCAAATCAATCCCAGAACAACAGCAAAGAACCTTGAAGATGCTGGAGGAAACAGGTACAAAAGTATCTATATCCACAGTAAAACGAGTCCTATATCGACATAACCTGAAAGGCCGCTCAGCAAGGAAGAAGCCACTGCTCAAAAACTGCCATATAAAAGCCAGACTACGGTTTGCAATTGCACATGGGGACAAAGATTGTACTTTTTGGAGAAATGTTCTCTGGTCTGATGAAACAAAAATAGAACTGTTTGGCCATAATGACCATCGTTATGTTAGGAGGAAAAAGGGAGAGGCTTGCAAGCCAAAGAACACCATCCCAACCGTAAAGCATGTGGGTGGCAGCATCATGTTGTGGGGGTGCTTTGCTGCAGGAGGGACTGGTGCACTTCTCAAAATAGATGGCATCATGAGGGAGGAAAATTATGTGGATATATTGAAGCAACATCTCAAGACATCAGTCAGGAAGTTAAAGCTTGGTCGCAAATGGGTCTTCTAAATGGACATTGACCCCAAGCATACTTCCAAAGTTGTGGCAAAATGGATTAAGGACAACAAAGTCAAAGAGTGGCTATTTACATTTTAGTCATTTAGCAGACGCTCTTATCCAGAGCGACTTACAGTAGTGAATGCATACATTTCAATTAATTTCATACATTTTTATCTTTTTCCCATACTGGCCACCCGTGGGAATCGAACCCACAACCCTGGCGTTGCAAACACCATTGCAAACACCATGCTCTACCAACTGAGCCACAGGGGAGGCCATCACAAAGGCATGACCTCAATCCCATAGAACATTTGTGGTCAGAACTGAAAAAGCGTGTGTGAGCAAGGAGGCCTACAAACCTGACTCTGGGCCAAAATTCACCCAACCTATTGTGGGAAGCTTGTGGAAGGCTACCAGAAAGAAACGTTTGACCCAAGTTAAACAATTTAAAGGCAACGCTACCAAATACTAATTGAGTGTATGTAAACTTCTGACCCACTGTGAATGTGCTGAAAGAAATAAAAGCTGAAATAAATAATTCTCTCTACTATTCTGACATTTCACATTCTTAAAATAAACTGGTGATCCAAACTGACCTAAGACAGGGAATTTTTACTAGGATTAAATGTCAGGAATTGTGAAAAACTGAGTTTAAATGTATTTGGCTAAGTTGTATGTAAACTTCCGACTTCAACTGTATATTTCAGTGTTCTCAGTTGGACATGCAAATTTGAATGCAAATAGTTATTTTTCTCAATACAATTTACTATGGAATTGACCCCTTGGATGTTTAGTTGTCATTATTACACTGATATTACAACTGATTAAGGAAATCAGTCTTCAGATAACTGAGGTGATTTACTACTAGTTTGGAGGTTTTTTATCACACCTAACACTGTCTTACAGGCACAAAACAATATGTGTGAATTGACTCATCTCCAAGACATTGTTTAAAAGTTCAAACCAATTGATTGTTTGAGGCTGCTCTATTTTACATAGGTGTAGATCTTGGCAGTAGATGCTGGCACTAAACTAGAACAATACTTCACACATATTTTGTTTCACTGTAAATCAGTGGCGGTCGGTGCTGTTTAAGATGATGGAGGGCGATTCTTTTTTTTTCATGAACATGGCCTTATTTCTATTACAGCATATTGGATGAATGTCATTCATATTCCATTTACCCAGCTCAATGTAACATCGATGTCACACCAGCCTTCGCTTTGGCTCTCCCTCCAGTCCAGCTCAGGTGTTCGGTGTCACTGGCCTTCTAGCTGCTGCCGAACCTACTGCTGGCAAACGCCCTTCACTCATCAACCACGGACTTGTCTCGTCATCATTACACACACCTGGTTCCAATCCCCACTCTATCACTGTATATATACTCCCTCTGTCATTTGTCTTTGTCGGTCATTGTAAATGTTACTTGTTCTCCTGACAGGAATCTCTTCTTCTATTTCCTGAATACCTTATATTTTGCACTTTCTGCCTTTTTGTTTATAAAGATATATTTTGAGCACAACAGCGTTTGAGTCATCGTCCCGCTTTGATTTATGGTGCTTAAATCAATTCACGAGTTCTAAACCTGCGACTGCCTCCTGCCTACTCCTCTCTACACCAGTGACAATCGATAAGTGTAGGTTATGCATTATGCTCACATTTTTCCTATACCCAATGATCATGAGGTTTCTACAACCTAGCCTATGAATACAAGTTTACAACGTACAGGTTGAGAAATGTGAATAGTTAAGCTGGCAGACAGTATCCGATTCAATACCGCCTCACATCTAGCTGATCTAGGGTGTAATCATTAGTCCAACAGTTGCAAACGTGAGTTTTTATTGGACAAATTCAGGTATGTTTATCCCTGTTTCGCTCAGTTTGCTTCCATGTTTAAGAAACGTTTTTCAACAGAATCGCGGACTGAATACACCTTTGATCACACACAAACAGTTTACTTTAATAACAGCCAAATACAAACAGCATGATCACTTTATCTGTTGTATAATTCCTTCTCACATTGGCGCACTCTCCTCCTTTCACCTTTTCCCTTTGCTTGTGGACAGTGCACAACACATCAGCTGTCTGTGACCAGGCAAAAAAACCTTTCCAAAGCCAAACCTTCATATCATAACCGCTAACCGCTACACACAGCCTACATTGTTGTCACCATACTAGCTAACGTCATAGGATGCTTTCGGAAATCCACTCTGGCTATCTACTCCGATTTCAGAGCACTCTCGTCTGAGTGTGCCAGAGCGCAGAATAACTGATACATTTACGAACGCTCAACACCCGTTGAATATGACCGGTGTCATTAAACGTCGGCAAAAAAACGGAATTCAATTGTTGCAAGGAAAATGTTTAGCAGTTACACCGGCGGGCCACAGTGGCAATACATTTATAAAACCAAAAGCTTACCTTGACGTGGAAGAGTTCCAGTGTTGGATAGCCATAGCCAACTAGCTAACATAGCATCCCTCTCTGTTTGAGCCGGGTGTTTGAGTAGGCTAAACTAGCTAGTTGAATTCGCTAGCTAAGTACATGAAAAGAAAATACAACGAAATATAGCTAGCTCTCTCTCTCTCTCGTTCTCTCGTGCTTCTCCTTCATTTTTGAAGAAATACATTTCTTCAAAACTGTTCAACTACTGTCTCTCTATCTTTGAGTCAGCTACTCGCCACATTTTATGCACTGTGCTAGCTAGCTGTAGCTTATGCTTTCAGTACTAGATTCATTCTCTGATCCTTTGATTGGGTGGACAACATGTCAGTTCATGCTGCAAGAGCTCAGATAGGTTGGAAGACACCCTCCAGAAGTTGTCATAATTACTGTATAAGTCTATGGAATGGGGTGAGAACCCCGAGCCTCCTAGGTTTTGTATTGAAGTCAATGTACCCAGAGGATGGAAGCTAGCAGTCCTCCGGCTACACCATGGTACTACCCTACAGAGTGCTGTTGAGGCTACTGTAGACCTTAATTCCAAAACAGTGTGTTATAATCAATTATTTGGTGACATGAATATATTTACTATAGTTGTATCTGAATATTTCACAATTTTTATTTTCCTGAAATTCACTGAGGAGGATGGTCCTCCCCTCATATCATGCAATACCATAAATTAAGGGATGTTAAATGGGGTAGGGTGAGTATCCCAGTTCAGAGTAATTATAAGTGCATCCTTCCACCCTTCCTTGAAGCAATCACTGATCAGAAATGCCTGGACAGGTGAAAGCCATGTGGTGGAACCTTTGCGTTTACCTGTCGAATCACGTTTAACCAATGATTACATCAAGAAACAAAGGAAGGAAGGACACACTTTTGAGGAATTGTAATGGGGCCAGTAACTCTTGGTAACCATGGGGCATGCTGGGAGTCGTAGTGCCGAGCCAATTACTCACTGTAGTCGCTGTTCTCGTCCTTGCTGCCATCGATAGAGCCATCCGGCTGCATCTGCAGGTAGAAGCCCTGCTGGCTGAACAGTCGCGTCACGATGCCCTTCAGCTGCGGCTCTGAAATAAAGGACAGACCCCACCACGCCCCACCCCCCAGGGGCACGTCAGACCACACCCCTACTGCTGCTCACATTAACAAACTAGTAAACATATGTTGAGGATGGGTTACCAGGTTGGTGTCAGGGTCAGGGGTCAGAACAGACTTGATCTAGTACAAGAAAATTCAAAGGAATCCATAGGTGGCCTTGTAGTCTTGTAACACGATAGTAACCTATGCTTTTTTTAAAACTGTTTTCTTGTTGAACATTGGGCAAACTGATCCTTGGATCCTGATGTACCTGTAACCATTGGAGATACAGTATCTACTGCCCTATTGTACACTGGTGATGTTAACAGGTGGTCCTTGAAGGTGATGATGTAATCTGGAATTAATATATTAGGGCAGCTGACCTACGTTTGGGGTTTTGGTGTTCGCGATTTGCCTGATCTTGGCTACATCTTTACTATTTTCATCAGCAGAGTTGTGGACTTGTGGATTCACTCAGATTTTTCCACTATTCACCAAGAGACGAATCCTAACTTTTTATGCACTTAACTTGAACTTTTGCGTAAATCATGCACTGACGTCAATGAGATAAAAACAAAAATCACAAGTTAGTATTCAGCCCTAACTAACTGTTTGCAGTCTAGATGGGACTGGAGATTTCGGTGAACCAGTACTTCATAATGTGGGTTTGAATAACAAAATATCTACAATGTTTATTGTGCCGTTAAGGGCTTCAACTCTACAAGTGATCCCCAATCAAAGGCTATGGTAATATCATGAGGTTAGTCACCCCATCTATAAAGAACGCTGAGTATTATATCCTGATGCCTAGTCACCTTACCCCTTACCCCTACCTCTATCACTCCAGTATCCCTGCACATTGTCAACATGGTACTGGAACTGACAATGCATATAGTATGCTTTATCATGTTCTTCTTATTTTCACATCTCATGTGTTTTTGTTCTACCTTGTTATTTTTAGTATTACATTCTGATTGATTTCTGCATTGTTGGGTTTAGATCTTGAAAGAAAGGCATTTCACTGTACTTGTACACGTGGCATTTATAACGTTAAACTTGAAACTTGAGTTGCCGTCCAACTTTGTGGTGCTTGTGACATTTGGTGCTGGGCTTGTGAAGGAGCAGGTGGATCATGAGGTTTAGCCCAAGGCTATGGGAGTCTTTCGCCGACTGCAAGAAAAAAAAACGTGTGAAAAAGTATGTTTATCGTTGAGAAAGGGTGGGGGTGCTAGAAGATCACTTTAGGAGAAACAATCATCTGCAAATTCTCCAGCCTGGTCTCATAGACTAGACGTAACATAGTAAATGTAAATCTGGGACACTTAAATTAGTATGATATGTTACATTTGGTATGGTTACATAAGATAGGATGGTTGGTCGGGTGTATAATGTGATCGTCTAGCAACCCAAAGGTTGCGAGTTCGAATCTCATCATGTATATATCAACTACTTACTACTTTTTAGCTACTTTGTAACTACTTAGCATGTCAGCTAACCCTTCCCCTAACCATAACCCTTTAATCTAACTCCTAAACTTAACCCTAACCCCTAGCCTAGCTAACGTTAGCCACCTAGCTAGAATTTGTAATATATCATACGTTTTGCAAATTCGTAACATAATGTTTTGCAAATTCAGAACTTATTTTACATTTTGCAAATTCGTAACAGATTGTACGTTTTTGCAAATTGGTAACATAGAATATGAATTGTAATTCGTAACATATCATACGAAATGGGTGATGGACATCCACAAATGAATACTTACCATACGAAACGTAACATATCATACTAAATGGAGTGTCTTGTTTTTGCATACAGAATAATACGGAATTCTCTGAGACCAGGTTGAACTCTCAGTGATGGTTAATGTGTAGTTCTTTGTGTGGATAGTGTGTGGATAGTTTAGCTTCTATAGAGCTTATCAACAGGGGCACTTAGCAGTGAAAATAAAGCATTCTGAGTAAGAGATCTTGCATTTGGTGTTTTTGGTCCTTCATTATTTGGGATTTATGAAAGCAAATGTGTTAGATTTGGATTGAACAGTAGAGGCTCGAAAGGACTACCTCTATTGTGGTAGTGATGCTGCTTACGGAGTCATGCGTTTGCGAAGGTTCAATTTGAAGCTAAGGCAGTTGTGATCCAACTGTATAATCCACTGGATCAACCATCGTACAACCAGGCTGTTATTTTCTAATCTGTGGTAGTTCAAAATAACCTTCATCAAACTGAGACCGAACGGAAAGTCACAATCTGTAAATAATAATCCTGTACTTTGTTTGAGATAAACAAACTAAATTGTCCTTGGATACAAGTTCATTATTCAATTGAATTTTCTTGGCCTTTAAATTAAACAAACCCTGTATTGATTCGAGTCCAGATCTCTCTAGAGGTGAAGTTTGAACATGTGGACGGGTTCAAAGAGGGCTGATGGAGTAGCATCTGACCTCAGAACAGAATCAGAATCATCGCCAGTGTCCACAGTGGAATCCCCAGTGGACTCCAGGGCTGGTCCTGGAGCAGATATGTGGCATTTGATCCGTACTGTCGTTGAGCCCAGGGTCGGCTTGCAAGCTGACCTCGCATCAGTGGAGGTTAATGTCAGATCAACCGTACTTCATTCTGTCCATCAATCCACAACTCACCGGCGGCAGAGCCGTCAATCTCTGGGACAGGCCCGCCATAATCCACCAAGAGTAGGGAGAGTGGTGTGGAGGCTAGGGAGGAGGTAGGGCAGCTAGAGTGGTGTGGGGGGTAGGGAGGAGGTAGGGCAGCTAGAGTGGTGTGGGGGGTAGGGCAGGGAGAGTGGTGTGGGGGGGGGCAGGGAGCGTGGTATGGGGGGCATGGAGAGTGGTGTGGGGGGAGGGCAGGGAGCGTGGTATGGGGGGAGGGCAGGGAGCGTGGTATGGGGGGGCATGGAGAGTGGTGTGGGGGATAGGGGGTAGGGGGAGCGTGGTGTGGGGCGTCTATGGAGAGTGGTGTGGGGGATGGGGGGCAGGGAGAGTGGTGTGGGGGAGGGGGAGAGTGGTGTGGGGGAGGGGGAGAGTGGTGTGGGGGATAGGGGGCAGGGAGAGTGGTGTGGGGGAGGGGGAGAGTGGTGTGGGGGAGGGGGAGAGTGGTGTGGAGGATGGGGGGAAGGGAGAGTGGTGTGGGGGAGGGGGAGAGTGGTGTGGGGGGGGTGTAATGGTGTGGCGGGTAGCAGGGTGGGACCTCACTAAATCACATGTGATAACTGCACTACTACGGACTCCTCTTTAAATCTGGGTATTCCTCCAGGGCTTCATTGTCCAGAGTCTGCACAACTCTGCCAGGACCTTGGCTCAAGGGAGATACTAAAGTGTTTTAGTACTATATCTCTTGACACAATGATGAAAATAATCATGGCCTCCAAACCCTCAAGCTGCATACTGGACCCTATTCCAACTAAACTACTGAAAGAGCTGCTTCCTGTGCTTGGCCCTCCTATGTTGAACATAATAAACGGCTCTCTATCCACCGGATGTGTACCAAGCTCACTAAAAGTGGCAGTAATAAAGCCTCTCTTGAAAAAAGCCGAATCTTGACCCAGAAATTATAAAAAACTATCGGCCTATATCGAATCTTCCATTCCTCTCAAAAATTTTAGAAAAAGTTGTTGCGCAGCAACTCACTGCCTTCCTGAAGACAAACAATGTATACGAAACGCTTCAGTCTGGTTTTAGACCCCATCATAGCACTGAGACTGCACTTGTGAAGGTGGTAAATGACCTTTTAATGACGTCAGACCGAGGCTCTGCATCTGTCCTCATGCTCCTAGATCTTAGTGCCGCTTTTGATACCATCGATCACCACATTCTTTTGGAGAGATTGGAAACCCAAATTGGTCTACATGGACAAGTTCTGGCCTGGTTTAGATCTTATCTGTCGGAAAGATATCAGTTTGTCTCTGTGAATGGTTCGTCCTCTGACAAATCAATTGTAAATTTCGGTGTTCCTCAAGGTTCCGTTCTAGGACCACTATTGTTTTCACTATATATTTTACCTCTTGGGGATGTCATTCGAAAACATAATGTTAAATTTCACTGCTATGCGGACGACACACAGCTGTACATTTCAATGAAACATGGTGAAGCCCCAAAATTGCTCTCGCTAGAAGCCTGTGTTTCAGACATAAGGAAGTGGATGGCTGCAAATTTTCTACTTTTAAACTCGGACAAAACAGAGATGCTTGTCCTAGGTCCCAAGAAACAAAGAGATCTTCTGTTGAATCTGACAATTAATCTGGATGGTTGTACAGTCGTCTCAAATAAAACTGTGAAGGACCTCGGCGTTACTCTGGACCCTGATCTCTCTTTTGAAGAACATATCAAGACTGCTTCAAGGACAGCTTTTTTCCATCTACGTAACATTGCAAAAATCAGAAACTTTCTGTCCAAAAATGACGCAGAAAAATTAATCCATGCTTTTGTTACTTCTAGGCTCGACTACTGCAATGCTCTACTTTCCGGCTACCCGGATAAAGCACTAAACAAACTTCAGTTAGTGCTAAATACGGCTGCTAGAATCCTGACTAGAACCAAAAAATTTGATCATATTACTCCAGTGCTAGCTTCCCTACACTGGCTTCCTGTTAAGGCAAGGGCTGATTTCAAGGTTTTACTGCTAACCTACAAAGCATTACATGGGCTTGCTCCTACCTATCTTTCCGATTTGGTCCTGCCGTACATACCTACACGTACGCTACGGTCACAAGACGCAGGCCTCCTAATTGTCCCTAGAATTTCTAAGCAAACGGCTGGAGGTAGGGCTTTCTCCTATAGAGCTCCATTTTTATGGAATGGTCTGCCTACCCATGTGAGAGACGCAGACTCAGTCTCAACCTTTAAGTCTTTACTGAAGACTTATCTCTTCAGTAGGTCCTATGATTAAGTATAGTCTGGCCCAGGAGTGTGAAGGTGAACGGAAAGGCTGGAGCAACGAACCGCCCTTGCTGTCTCTGCCTTGTCGGTTCCCCTCTTCCCACTGGGATTCTCTGCCTCTAACCCTTTTACAGGGGCTGAGTCACTGACTTACTGGTGTTCTTCCATGCCGTCCATGGGAGGGGTGCGTCACTTGAGTAGGTTGAGCCACTGACGTGGTCTTCCTGTCTGGGTTGGCGCCCCCCCCTTGGGTTGTGCCGTGGCGGACATCTTTGTGGGCTATACTCGGCCTTGTCTTCGGACAGTAAGTTGGTGGTTGTAGATATCCCTCTAGTGGTGTGGGGGCTGTGCTTTGGCAAAGTGGGTGGGGTTATATCCTGCCTGTTTGGCCCTGTCCGGGGGTATCATCGGATGGGGCCACAGTGTCTTCTGATCCCTCCTGTCTCAGCCTCCAGTATTTATGCTGCAGTAGTTTATGTGTCGGGGGGCTAGGGTCAGTCTGTTACATCTGGAGTATTCTCTTGTCTTATCCGGTGTCCTGTGTGAATGTAAATATGCTCTCTCTAATTCTCTCTTTCTTTCTTTCTTTCTTTCTCTCGGAGGACCTGAGCCCTAGGACTACCTGGCATGATGACTCCTTGCTGTCCCCAGTCCACCTGGCCATGCTGCTGCTCCAGTTTCAACTGTTCTGCCTGCGGCTACGGAACCCTGACCTGTTCACCGGACGTGCTTGTTGCACCCTCGACAATTACTATGATTATTATTATTTGACCATGCTGGTCATTTACGAACATTTTAACATCTTGACCATGTTCTGTTATAATATCCACCCGGCACAGCCAGAAGAGGACTGGCCACCCCTCATAGCCTGGTTCCTCTCTAGGTTTCTTCCTAGGTTTTTGGCCTTTCTCAGGAGTTTTTCCTAGGGAGTTTTTCCCAGCCACCGTGCTTCTTTCACATGCATTGCTTGCTGTTTGGGGTTTTAGGCTGGGTTTCTGTACAGCACTTTGAGATTTCAGCTGATGTACGAAGGGCTATATAAATAAATTTGATTTGATTTGATTTGATTTGATTTGATACTATGAATAAAGGCTTGAACATGGGCTTAGTGATCACTGACAGCAGAGCAAATCTGCTCCATTTAGAGGGGTGGGAAACACAATGGACGTGCTTGTGTTGTGTTGTGTGTGGCAGTGGATATGATATCAGTGGAGGCGGCTGAGAGGAGGACGGCTCGTAATAATGTCTGGAACGGAGCAAATAGAATGGCATATTTGATACCATTCCATCAGTTCTGCTCCAGACATTACCACGAGCCCGTCCTCTCCAATTAAGGTGCCACCAACCTCCGTTGCTGTGTGTCTGGGTGCGTTTGCGTGCAAATGAAGTATGCAGGTATGTGTGTGAGGAGACAAAAATAGAGGGAGAGGGCGTGTTTAAGTATGATTTTGAGGGAGAGGGCGTGTTTAAGTATCAGTTTGAGGGAGAGGGCGTGTTTAAGTATCAGTTTGAGGGAGAGGGCGTGTTTAAGTATCAGTTTGAGGGAGAGGGCGTGTTTAAGTATCAGTTTGAGGGAGAGGGCGTGTTTAAGTATCAGTTTGAGGGAGAGGGCGTGTTTAAGTATCAGTTTGAGGGAGAGGGCGTGTTTAAGTATCAGTTTGAGGGAGAGGGCGTGTTTAAGTATCAGTTTGAGGGAGAGGGCGTGTTTAAGTATCAGTTTGAGGGAGAGGGCGTGTTTAAGTATCAGTTTGAGGGAGAGGGCGTGTTTAAGTATCAGTTTGAGGGAGAGGGCGTGTTTAAGTATGAGTTTGCGGGAGAGGGCGTGTTTAAGTATCAGTTTGAGGGAGAGGGCGTGTTTAAGTATCAGTTTGAGGGAGAGGGCGTGTTTAAGTATGAGTTTGCGGGAGAGGGCGTGTTTAAGTATCAGTTTGAGGGAGAGGGCGTGTTTAAGTATGAGTTTGCGGGAGAGGGCGTGTTTAAGTATCAGTTTGAGGGAGAGGGCGTGTTTAAGTATGATTTTGCGGGAGAGGAAGTGTTTAAGTATGAGTTTGAGGGAGACGTGTGGACAGTGAAAGAACAAATTGCCTGTGTTTGTGCTCGGGATATGTCTACCATGGGAGGACGTGCCTGTGTGTATTTAAAATTGCACAACCTTAAGAGTGACAATGTACAGACATAAACAGGGACAGTTGGGCATGTTGACAAATGGCGTTATGACCATGAAATGATGAATGATCACCTCAATCGCTATAGTCGACACTTTAGACTGGGAGAAACACAGCTCATCAATACACATGGATAAACAGACCTCCACCTAGTCACACAACAATAAGGAATAGACAGAGTGAAAACTGATCAGACAGACAAACTGAAAGACGGAGACATAAAAAGCAAAGGAGAAGAGGGAGAGAGTAGCCAAAGAAGAAGAGACTACTGCAAGAGAGCTTAAATCACACAAAATACGAAATCAGGAAAAATAGAAAAAGGAGAAATCCAAATTGAAAGCAGTGTCAAAACAATTATCAGAGGAGTCACTGGCATCAGACAGGTGCTGCAAGCCACTACCACCACCCACTATTACCACCCACTATCACCACCCACTACCACCACCCACTATTACCACCCACTACCACCACCCACTATTACCACCCACTATTACCACCCACTACCACCACCCACTATTACCACCCACTACCACCATCCCCACCCACTACCACCACCTACTATTACCACCCACTACCACCACCCACTATTACCACCCACCATTACCACACACTATTACCACCCACTACCACCACCCACTATTACCACCCACTACCACCACCCACTATTACCACCCACTACCACCACCCACTATTACCACCCACTACCACCACCCACTATTACCACCCACTACCACCACCCACTATTACCACCCACTATTACCACCCACTACCACCACCCACTATTACCACCCACTATAACCACCCACTATTACCACCCACTATTACCACCCACTACCACCACCCACTATTACCACCCACTATCACCACCCACTACTACCACCCACTATCACCACCCACTATTACCACCCACTATCACCACCCGTACCTCTCACCACCCACTACCACCACCCGTACCCCTTACCACCCACTATCACCACCTGTACCCCTCACCACCCACTACCACCACCCGTACCCCTCACCACCCACTATCACCCCCACCCCTCACCACCCACTACAACCCCCACCCACCCTCCAACCATCCACCCCACCCTCCAACCCTCACCCCTACCACCCACTTCCACCCCCATCCCTCACCACCCACCCTTCAATCCTACACCCCACCCACCCCCACCCCCCACCCACCCCAACCCTCACCACCCACTACCACCCCAACCCTCCACCCCCACCCACCCCAACCCTTACCACCCACTACCACCCCAACCCTCCACCCCCACTCACTACCACCACCCAGCTCCACCCCCCACCTCCCCTCCCACCCCCTGCCTCTCACCTCCCCCACCCTCCCTTCCTAGCAAAAGGGGTATCGACATGGGCGCGAGATGATGCGGGGGGTGGAGACGTAAAAAAACACAGCACACACGGATGGAGGCTGAGCTACTGACCTAGCCTGCCGCCCTTACGGGACACCTGTGGAGGTTTGGAGGATGCATCTTATGAGGGAGATAGAAGGAAAAACAACATTCTTTTAACAGACAAATTCCTCCAGCAAAGGCTGCTTATCAAAATGTTCTAACCATTACAGCAGTATGATGATATGACGTCTGTCTGTCTGTCTGTGATTGTGTTCTATCTGACTGTCTGTGGTTTTGTTGTCTGTCTGTCTGTCTGTGGTTTTGTTCTGTCTATCTGTGGATCTGGTCATTCTGCCTGTCTGTCTGTCTGTCTGTCTGTCTGTCTGTCTGTGGATCTGGTCATTCTGCCTGTCTGTCTGTGATTCTGGTATGTCTGTCTGTCTGTGGTTTTGGTCTATCTGTCTGTCTGTGGTTTTGGTCTGTCTATCTGTCTGTGGTGACAGTGCACCTCCCGTTCATCACATGACAGCCTTTGGCTGGATAAGGAGGGGAGTGATTGGCCAGTTCCTCTTTATCTGTGCACCAGGAGAAGGGGAAGAATGATAGCTTAGCATAGTAGCCCCGGAGTCTGTGTCCATCAATATGGCTAGTAGCGTCTTAATCACTATAACTACCTCCCTACACTGCAGTAAACCTCCCCTCTGCAATAAACATTTACCATTAAACATTTACTGTAAAAACAGCCTCTGTGCACTGCGGTGCAACTTATCTCCACTAAGTCTCAATCTCCATTAATTATTGAATTATTTATGTTAGTATTCATTTCAACATGGCAGGGGAGATATAACAAATGAATGTCAATTAGCAAGCTTAAATATATGTGAATATATGTAGGTTATAGCCAATATCAGCCCTGCCTTCTAATAGAAATGCACAGCCTATAGGATAGAATAGCAATAAGGGTGCTAAGATCATTATGGTCATTATGATCACGGCAATATAACATTAATATCGGTAACGTCACAACATGTATATACTTTTACATTGAGGCTGATACGGTAGGATATGGATAAACTGTGCAGTGGTTCTCGACAGACAACACGTGAGCTATGGAACAGGTGGATTTTTCGCATTGCATTCTCAGGCACCGCGGATAAATCTCCCTCCAGCCTTTAAGAAAAGGCATTTGACTGCATTAGCTCAGCTCGGTCGAGGGGCGGGGAAACCGTTTCACACAAAACTACAGCACTGACCTACCTGGTCGCCGCCGAGCGGCTGGTCTTTTCTTGCCGCTGCAGAAACGGACTTTGCTGAAGACCCCCAAGAAATGGCGCTCGCAAATGGAACGAGGATCTTTGCTGGGGCTGGGACGGCGTTTAGTAGTGGAGACGCGGTCGCTGTTTGACTCCCTCGCCTGGCGTTTCTGACGGATCAAGGAGCTGGCGATTGCGGCCATCTCCCTCGCGGGCGAGCCGAACCGAGCCAAGAGTCGTTGGACAGAGATCGAGTGGTTGTGTGGTAGTTTGGAGCAAAAAGAACTTAAATATTAAATAAAAAAAATTAAATAAAAAAAATACGATCCACGCGGATTTAGCAAAATGTCATTCTGACCTCTTAGAAAATACACAAATTCCTTGCAGGGGAAGTATAAAATGCCACCAATTTACGCATAAGCATGGCCAAAAAAATCTAGGCTATTCAAAAAATGTGCAACTGTGGTAAATAAGTTTGTGTATTGTCGGAGCGTGCGTGCGCAAAATTGAGTCTCAGGTATTCCAGGTCTGACAAGCACGACTGTCCCCCTCGGTATAATCCTCATTTGCACGGAAAGTCCGTGAGTGTCAAAATATCCAGCACCATAATGCATTCGAGACACCTTAAACTTCACTGTAAACTATTTCATCAACAGCTGGGTGAATGCAACGTTTCATAACTTTTCAATGTATTAAGCCGAAGACAAAACCGAATCGAGAGGGGACAAACGGTAGGCGGCGGCCCATTTGGCTGCCCCACTCACGCTCCGGGACTACGGGCATCTGTGCCATCTGTACCAGCCCTTCTACCAGCAGACCTCCGAGCACGGCCGGGGAAAGATAATGCAGCAGCAACAGGGATTTGGCTTTACAATGAGAGAAAAACATATGCGTTTTGTTATTATTGTTCGTATGCAGACTATAAAAATCTTCCAAAATGCCAGTTTCCTTACATACAACACGATTGGTGTAATGGATTATTTCCGTATGGATGGTTGGCAGGTGCTCTCCTCTCGCCGACGGGCATGAGTGAATGGGCTCACCGTTCTCTCTCTACGCAATCACACGTGATTGAGGTTTGGATGAAGAATTCTCCGGGGCACAGAGAAAAAGAGAGAGAGAATTGAGAGTGGCAGGAGGGAGATGAACGAGATAGAGAGAGAGAGAGAGTGTGAGAGAGTACGTGCATGGTGCGTGTATAAGAGAACAACAACAAACACACACACAGAGAGAGAGAGAGAGAGAGAGAGAGAGAGAGAGAGAGAGAGAGAGAGAGAGCGATAGAGTGAGAGAGAGAGAGAGAGCGATAGAGTGAGTGCGCATCTCCAAAATAACCGTGTGCTGTGTTTGTCCCCGCGCGCATTCAATCCAAACGAATTTCCGACGGACCTCGGTACCGTGTTCATTATTGGGACAATGGGGCTGAAGTCTTTCTTTAATTTGAAATGTAGCAGTGAACATATAATATAATGTAGGGCTAGAGAGACAATTTGGACCGCTACTATCTATCTCCATTATAAACCCTTATAATTCCAGTGGTTTATGACTTCATTTCTTATACAGTTGTTTTATATTGTAAAAAAAAATATATATATTCAAGTAAATACCTATTTAGGCGCCTTACATTAGCTTGAAGTGTCAATGGACACCTGATGGCTAAAGGTTATATGCAAAATGTGTTAATTCCCCCTAGAAGAATCCTAGTGCACAGCGCAGATAACGGTTGAAAATAAGCACATATTGACAAGGTAGAGACAACACAACAAACAGACCAGACAGAACACACACGGACCTCATGATAAAATACCGTGACTTTAAGTGAATAGAAGGTGGGCGAAAGTTATATTTTCTGTTCCATGCGTTATTACAGTATCATTACACTGCAATGTTGTCGTGACTTCATAACAAGTATTATATCATGTCTGATGACTTTATAACAAGTGTTATATCATGTCTGATGACTTTATAACAAGTGTTATATCATGTCTGATGACTTTATAACAAGTATTATATCATGTCTGATGACTTCATAACAAGTATTATATCATGTCTGATGACTTTATAACAAGTGTTATATCATGTCTGATGACTTTATAACAAGTGTTATATCATGTCTGATGACTTTATAACAAGTGTTATATCATGTCTGATGACTTTATAACAAGTGTTATATCATGTCTGATGACTTTATAACAAGTATTATATCATGTCTGATGACTTCATAACAAGTATTATATCATGTCTGATGACTTTATAACAAGTGTTATATCATGTCTGATGACTTTATAACAAGTGTTATATCATGTCTGATGACTTTATAACAAGTGTTATATCATGTCTGATGACTTCATAACAAGTATTATATCATGTCTGATGACTTTATAACAAGTGTTATATCATGTCTGATGACTTTATAACAAGTGTTATATCATGTCTGATGACTTTATAACAAGTGTTATATCATGTCTGATGACTTCATAACAAGTGTTATATCATGTCTGATGACTTTATAACAAGTGTTATATCATGTCTGATGACTTTATAACAAGTGTTATATCATGTCTGATGACTTTATAACAAGTGTTATATCATGTCTGATGACTTCATAACAAGTGTTATATCATGTCTGATGACTTTATAACAAGTGTTATATCATGTCTGATGACTTTATAACAAGTGTTATATCAAGTCTGCCACTATCAAGAAAGTGTTCTGGCAGGCCATCTCAAGGAAAGTGCCAATTCCTGACCTCTGTTACATTAACTGATGAAAGGTGGTGTGCGTGTATGTGTGTGTGAGTGATTTTCTTTCTGGCTCTGTGTCCTATGTCGTGTGTGTCCTCATATAGGAGGGCACACACGACAGTGGCTTAAAGGGTGGGAGGGAGCATGACGTGAGTCATACATGGAAAACCTCTTGGCTCCCTGCCACGGAGAATCGGCATGAACCGGATTAACTTCGTCTGGGTTTGACGTCTTCTCCGAAAATGAATCAATGATGCTATCAAGTAAGCTACTCTCCCCCTCTCTCTCCAATTAAGGTTTTATGTTTTTCTATAATATTTGTCATATTATAGACAACAGTAGCAACATAACATAACATATCAGTCAGTATAGGTGTCATGTAAATGTCGGTAAATACTTTCGGTGTACTTGTCACTGTACAAATAAAAAATGCTCCTTTATTTCTTTATGTCACTTTAGCCTCAACAAAGCTTAGTCAGCGTTCAGTATGTTGTGGAGAAATTGGAACATTTACGACAGTGCGGCCAAAGTGATCTTGTTCACCAGCTGTGAGGCTGTCAACCCGGGTGTGCAGTGCCACAGCAGGCCACGCCGTTCCGAGTTCTGCATATTGTCTTATATCTAGCGCCATCTTGTGGACAAACCTTAGCATTGCGTCTTTGTCATGCATCAAGTTCTAACGTTATCTCTATCTAGCTTTTTTATGTCCTTAGAGCATACTGCATTTGTTTACACTTTTATCTTACATATAAAACAAAGTTACTGTACTGGAAAAGTAACCATGTGACACAAAGGGAGGTGTGATAGTGAACATTTTCATGATATAATAAGAAGTGTATTTGCATTTATTAAGGATTCTCATTAGCTACTGCCAAGGGAAAAGCTACTCTTCCTGGGGTGCAGTAACATTAAGGCAGTTAATTCCATTTCACTTCCTGGTCATGTCCCCTAATCTATTGAATGGTCTTGACGATTATATCATGACATTTGTGAAAACATGGTCATTTAAGATATACACTGAGTGTACAAAACATTAGGAACACCTCCCTAATATTGAGTTGTCCTTTGTGTGGTGGACCATCCTTGATACACATGGGAAACTGTTGAGCGCGAAAAACCCAGTTCGTGACACACTGAAACCGGTGCGCCTGGCACCTACTACCACACCCTGTTCAAAGCCACCTAAAAATTTTGTCTTGCCCATTCACCATCTGAATAGCACACACACAAAATCCATGTCTCTATTGTCTCAAGGCTTAAAAATCCTTCTTTAACCTGTCTCCTCCCCTTCATCTACACAGATTGAAGTGGATTTAACAAGTGACATCAATGAGGGATCATAGCTTTCACCTGGATTCACCTGGTCAGCCTATGTCAGGGAAAGAGCAGGTGTTCTTACTGTTTTGTCCATTCAGTGTATATAAAATCACATGTGTGTTTGTGGCTTAATTTACTTCTGTCAGAAGCCTTTTATGAAGTATTTGGCTGAAGACGTTTTTGCCCATTGAAGATCGTTCAAAAACCTTACACAAGTTCAAAAACTACAAGGCTAGTTCCTAGTCACTATCATAGAGTATTGTCCCTATTGATAAACATAGTTACACCCCTCTCCTCCATTTAATAAACATAGTTACACCCCTCTCCTCTATTTAATAAACATAGTTACACCCCTCTCCTCCATATAATAAACATAGTTACACCCCTCTCCTCCATTTAATAAACATAGTTCCACCCCTCTCCTCCATTTAATAAACATAGTTACACCCCTCTCCCCTATTTAATAAACATAGTTCCACCCATCTCCCCTATTTAATAAACATAGTTACACCCCTCTCCTCTATTTAATAAACATAGTTACATCCCTCTCCTCCATTTAATAAACATAGTTACACCCCTCTCCTCTATTTAATAAACATAGTTACATCCCTCTCCTCCATTTAATAAACATAGTTACACCCCTCTCCTCCATTTAATAAACATAGTTACACCCCTCTCCCCTATTTAATAAACATAGTTACACCCCTCTCCTCCATATATAAACATAGTTACACCCCTCTCCTCCATTTAATAAACATAGTTACACCCCTCTCCTCCATATAATAAACATAGTTACACCCCTCTCCTCCATATAATAAACATAGTTACACCCCTCTCCTCCATATAATAAACATAGTTACACCCCTCTCCTCCATATAATAAACATAGTTACACCCCTCTCCTCCATATAATAAACATAGTTACACCCCTCTCCTCCATATAATGAACATAGTTACACCCGTCTCCTCCATATAATAAACATAGTTACACCCCTCTCCTCCATATAATAAACATAGTTACACGCCTCTCCTCCATTTAATAAACATAGTTACACCCCTCTCCTCCATTTAATAACATAGTTACACCCCTCTCCTCCATTTAATAAACATAGTTACACCCCTCTCCTCCATTTAATAAACATAGTTACACCCCTCTCCTCCATATAATAAACATAGTTACACCCCTCTCCTCCATATAATAAACATAGTTACACCCCTCTCCTCCATATAATAAACAGAGTTACACCCCTCTCCTCTATTTAATAAACATAGTTACACCCCTCTCCTCTATTTAATAAACATAGTTACACCCCTCTCCTCTATTTAATAAACATAGTTACACCCCTCTCCTCTATTTAATAAACATAGTTACACCCCTCTCCTCTATTTAATAAACATAGTTACACCCCTCTCCTCCATATAATAAACATAGTTACACCCCTCTCCTCCATTTAATAAACATAGTTACACCCCTCTCCTCTATTTAATAAACATAGTTACACCCCTCTCCTCTATTTAATAAACATAGTTACACCCCTCTCCTCCATTTAATAAACATAGTTACACCCCTCTCCCCTATTTAATAAACATAGTTACTCCCTCTCCTCCATATAATAAACATAGTTACACCCCTCTCCTCCATTTAATAAACATAGTTACACCCCTCTCCTCTATTTAATAAACATAGTTACACCCCTCTCCCCTATTTAATAAACATAGTTACACCCCTCTCCTCTATTTAATAAACATAGTTACACCCCTCTCCTCCATTTAATAACATAGTTACACCCCTCTCCTCCATTTAATAAACAAAGTTACACCCCTCTCCTCTATTTAATTAACATAGTTACACCCCTCTCCTCCATATAATAAACATAGTTACACCCCTCTCCTCCATTTAATAAACATAGTTACACCCTCTCCTCCATTTAATAAACATAGTTACACCCTCTCCTCCATTTAATAAACAAAGTTACACCCCTCTCCCCTATTTAATAAACATAGTTACACCCCTCTCCTCCATTTAATAAACATAGTTACACCCCTCTCCTCCATTTAATAAACATAGTTACACCCCTCTCCCCTATTTAATAAACATAGTTACACCCCTCTCCTCCATATAATAAACATAGTTACACCCCTCTCCTCCATTTAATAAACATAGTTACACCCCTCTCCTCCATTTAATAAACATAGTTACACCCCTCTCCTCCATATAATAAACATAGTTACACCCCTCTCCTCCATATAATAAACATAGTTACACCCCTCTCCTCCATATAATGAACATAGTTACACCCGTCTCCTCCATATAATAAACATAGTTACACCCCTCTCCTCCATATAATAAACATAGTTACACGCCTCTCCTCCATTTAATAAACATAGTTACACCCCTCTCCTCCATTTAATAAACATAGTTACACCCCTCTCCTCCATTTAATAAACATAGTTACACCCCTCTCCTCCATTTAATAAACATAGTTACACCCCTCTCCTCCATATAATAAACATAGTTACACCCCTCTCCTCCATATAATAAACATAGTTACACCCCTCTCCTCCATATAATAAACAGAGTTACACCCCTCTCCTCTATTTAATAAACATAGTTACACCCCTCTCCTCTATTTAATAAACATAGTTACACCCCCTCTCCTCTATTTAATAAACATAGTTACACCCCTCTCCTCTATTTAATAAACATAGTTACACCCCTCTCCTCCATATAATAAACATAGTTACACCCCTCTCCTCCATTTAATAAACATAGTTACACCCCTCTCCTCTATTTAATAAACATAGTTACACCCCTCTCCTCTATTTAATAAACATAGTTACACCCCTCTCCTCCATTTAATAAACATAGTTACACCCCTCTCCCCTATTTAATAAACATAGTTACTCCCTCTCCTCCATATAATAAACATAGTTACACCCCTCTCCTCCATTTAATAAACATAGTTACACCCCTCTCCTCTATTTAATAAACATAGTTACACCCCTCTCCCCTATTTAATAAACATAGTTACACCCCTCTCCTCTATTTAATAAACATAGTTACACCCCTCTCCTCCATTTAATAAACATAGTTACACCCCTCTCCTCCATTTAATAAACAAAGTTACACCCCTCTCCTCTATTTAATTAACATAGTTACACCCCTCTCCTCCATATAATAAACATAGTTACACCCCTCTCCTCCATTTAATAAACATAGTTACACCCTCTCCTCCATTTAATAAACATAGTTACACCCTCTCCTCCATTTAATAAACAAAGTTACACACCTCTCCCCTATTTAATAAACATAGTTACACCCCTCTCCTCTATTTAATAAACATAGTTACACCCCTCTCCTCTATTTAATAAACATAGTTACACCCCTCTCCCCTATTTAATAAACATAGTTACACCCCTCTCCTCTATTTAATAAACATAGTTACACCCCTCTCCCCTATTTAATAAACATAGTTACACCCCTCTCCTCCATTTAATAAACATAGTTACACCCTCTCCTCCATTTAATAAACATAGTTACACCCCTCTCCTCCATATAATAAACATAGTTACACCCCTCTCCTCTATTTAATAAACATAGTTACACCCCTCTCCTCCATTTAATAAACATAGTTACACCCCTCTCCTCCATTTAATAAACATAGTTACACCCCTCTCCTCCATTTATTAAACATAGTTACACCCCTCTCCTCCATATAATAAACATAGTTATACCCCTCTCCTCTATTTAATAAACATAGTTACACCCCTCTCCCCTATTTAATAAACATAGTTACACCCCTCTCCTCCATTTAATAAACATAGTTACACCCCTCTCCTCCATTTAATAAACATAGTTACACCCCTCTCCCCTATTTAATAAACATAGTTACATCCCTCTCCTCCATTTAATAAACATAGTTACACCCTCTCCTCTATTTAATAAACATAGTTACACCCTCTCCCCTATTTAATAAACATAGTTACACCCCTCTCCTCCATTTAATAAACATAGTTACACCCCTCTCCCTATTTTAATAAACATAGTTACACCCCTCTCCTCTATTTTAATAAACATAGTTACACCCCTCTCCTCTATTTAATAAACATAGTTACACCCCTCTCCTCTATTTAATAAACATAGTTACACCCCTCTCCTCCATTTAATAAACATAGTTACACCCCTCTCCTCCATTTAATAAACATAGTTACACCCTCTCCTCCATTTAATAAACATAGTTACACCCCTCTCCTCCATTTAATAAACATAGTTACACCCCTCTCCTCCATTTAATAAACATAGTTACACCCTCTCCTCCATTTAATAAACATAGTTACACCCCCTCTCCCCTATTTAATAAACATAGTTACACCCCTCTCCTCCATTTAATAAACATAGTTACACCCCTCTCCTCTATTTAATAAACATAGTTACACCCTCTCCTCCATTTAATAAACATAGTTACACCCCTCTCCTCCATGTAATAAACATAGTTACACCCCTCTCCTCCATTTAATAAACATAGTTACACCCCTCTCCCCTATTTAATAAACATAGTTACACCCTCTCCTCCATTTAATAAACATAGTTACACCCTCTCCTCCATTTAATAAACATAGTTACACCCTTCTCCTCCATTTAATAAACATAGTTACACCCTCTCCTCCATTTATTAAACAGAGTTACACCCTCTCCTCCATTTAATAAACATAGTTACACCCCTCTCCTCCATTTAATAAACATAGTTACACCCCTCTCCTCCATTTAATAAACATAGTTACACCCTCTCCTCCATTTAATAAACATAGTTACACCCCTCTCCCCTATTTAATAAACATAGTTACACCCCTCTCCTCTATTTAATAAACATAGTTACACCCCTCTCCTCTATTTAATAAACATAGTTACACCCCCTCTCCCCTATTTAATAAACATAGTTACACCCCTCTCCTCCATTTAATAAACATAGTTACACCCCTCTCCTCCATTTAATAAACATAGTTACACCCCTCTCCTCCATATAATAAACATAGTTACACCCCTCTCCCCTATTTAATAAACATAGTTACACCCCTCTCCTCCATTTAATAAACATAGTTACACCCCTCTCCCCTATTTAATAAACATAGTTACACCCCTCTCCCCTATTTAATAAACAGTTACACCCCTCTCCTCTATTTAATAAACATAGTTACACCCCTCTCCTCCATTTAATAAACATAGTTACACCCCTCTCCTCCATATAATAAACATTGTTACACCCCTCTCCTCTATTTAATAAACATAGTTACACCCCTCTCCTCCATTTAATAAACAAAGTTACACCCCTCTCCCCTATTTAATAAACATAGTTACACCCCTCTCCTCCATTTAATAAACATAGTTACACCCCTCTCCTCCATTTAATAAACATAGTTACACCCCTCTCCTCTATTTAATAAACATAGTTACACCCCTCTCCTCCATTTAATAACATAGTTACACCCCTCTCCTCTATTTAATAAACATAGTTACACCCCTCTCCTCCATTTAATAAACATAGTTACACCCCTCTCCTCCATTTAATAAACATAGTTACACCCTCTCCTCCATTTAATAAACATAGTTACACCCCTCTCCTCCATATAATAAACATAGTTACACCCCTCTCCTCTATTTAATAAACATAGTTACACCCCTCTCCTCCATATAATAAACATAGTTACACCCCTCTCCTCCATTTAATAAACATAGTTACACCCCTCTCCTCCATATAATAAACATAGTTACACCCCTCTCCTCTATTTAATAAACATAGTTACACCCCTCTCCTCTATTTAATAAACATAGTTACACCCCTCTCCTCTATTTAATAAACATAGTTACACCCCTCTCCTCTATTTAATAAACATAGTTACACCCCTCTCCTCTATTTAATAAACATAGTTACACCCCTCTCCCTCCATTTAATAAACATAGTTACACCCCTCTCCTCCATTTCATAAACATAGTTCCACCCCTCTCCCCTATTTAATAAACATAGTTACACCCCCTCTCCCCTATTTAATAAACATAGTTACACCCCTCTCCTCCATTTAATAAACATAGTTACACCCCTCTCCTCTATTTAATAAACATAGTTACATCCCTCTCCTCCATTTAATAAACATAGTTCCACCCCTCTCCTCCATTTAATAAACATAGTTACACCCCTCTCCTCCATATAATAAACATAGTTACACCCCTCTCCCCTATTTAATAAACATAGTTACACCCCTCTCCTCCATTTAATAAACATAGTTACACCCCTCTCCCCTATTTAATAAACATAGTTACACCCCTCTCCCCTATTTAATAAACAGTTACACCCCTCTCCTCTATTTAATAAACATAGTTACACCCCTCTCCTCCATTTAATAAACATAGTTACACCCCTCTCCTCCATATAATAAACATTGTTACACCCCTCTCCTCTATTTAATAAACATAGTTACACCCCTCTCCTCCATTTAATAAACAAAGTTACACCCCTCTCCCCTATTTAATAAACATAGTTACACCCCTCTCCTCCATTTAATAAACATAGTTACACCCCTCTCCTCCATTTAATAAACATAGTTACACCCCTCTCCTCTATTTAATAAACATAGTTACACCCCTCTCCTCCATTTAATAAACATAGTTACACCCCTCTCCTCTATTTAATAAACATAGTTACACCCCTCTCCTCCATTTAATAAACATAGTTACACCCCTCTCCTCCATTTAATAAACATAGTTACACCCTCTCCTCCATTTAATAAACATAGTTACACCCCTCTCCTCCATATAATAAACATAGTTACACCCCTCTCCTCTATTTATAAACATAGTTACACCCTCTCCTCCATATAATAAACATAGTTTCACCCCTCTCCTCATTTAATAAACATAGTACACCCCTCTCCTCCATATAATAAACATAGTTACACCCCTCTCCTCTATTTAATAAACATAGTTACACCCCTCTCCTCTATTTAATAACATAGTTACACCCCTCTCCTCTATTTAATAAACATAGTTACACCCCTCTCCTCTATTTAATAAACATAGTTACACCCCTCTCCTCTATTTAATAAACATAGTTACACCCCTCTCCTCCATTTAATAAACATAGTTACACCCCTCTCCTCCATTTCATAAACATAGTTCCACCCCTCTCCTCCTATTTAATAAACATAGTTACACCCCTCTCCCCTATTTAATAAACATAGTTACACCCCTCTCCTCCATTTAATAAACATAGTTACACCCCTCTCCTCTATTTAATAAACATAGTTACATCCCTCTCCTCCATTTAATAAACATAGTTCCACCCCTCTCCTCCATTTAATAAACATAGTTACACCCCTCTCCTCCATTTAATAAACATAGTTACACCCCTCTCCTCCATTTAATAAACATAGTTTCACCCCTCTCCTCCATTTAATAAACATAGTTACACCCCTCTCCTCCATTTAATAAACATAGTTACACCCCTCTCCTCCATTTAATAAACATAGTTTCACCCCTCTCCTCCATTTAATAAACATAGTTACACCCTCTCCTCCATTTAATAAAAAACATAGTTACCCCCTGCTCCATTTAATAAACATAGTTTCACCCTCTCCTCCATTTAATAAACATAGTACACCCTCCTCCATTAATAACCATAGTTACACCCCTCTCCCATTAATAAACATAGTTACACCCCTCTCCTCCATTTAATAAACATAGTACACCCTCTCCTCCATTTAATAAACATAGTTACACCCCCTCCATTTAATAAACATAGTTACACCCCTTCTCCATTTAATAAACAGTTATTAATAAAACATAGTTACACCCTCTCCTCTTTAATAAACATAGTTACACCCTCTCCTCTATTTAAAAACATAGTTACACTCTCCTCCATTTAATAAACATAGTTACCCCCTCCTCTATTAATAAACATAGTTACACCCCTCTCCTCATTTCATAAAATAGTTAACCCCTCTCCTCCATTAATAAACCTAGTTACACCCCTCTCTCCATTTAATAAACATAGTTACACCCCTTCCTCCATTGTAATAAACATAGTTACACCCCTCTCCTCTATTTACTAAACATAGTTACACCCCTCTCCCTCATTTATATAAAACATAGTACACCCCTCACCCTATTTAATAAACATAGTTACACCCCCTCTCCTCTATTTAATAAACATAGTTACACCCATCTCCTCATTTAATACACATAGTTACACCCCCTCTCCTCACTATTTAATAAACATAGTTACACCCCTCTCCTCTATTTAATAAACATAGTTACACCCCTCTCCTCTATTTAATAAACATAGTTACACCCCTCTCCTCCATTTAATAAACATAGTTACACCCCTCTCCTCCATTTAATAAACATAGTTACACCCCTCTCCTCCATTTAATAAACATAGTTACACCCCTCTCCTCTATTTAATAAACATAGTTACACCCCTCCCTCTTTAATAAACATAGTTACACCCCTCTCCTCCATTTAATAAACATAGTTACACCCCTCTCCTCTATTTAATAAACATAGTTACACCCCCTCACCTCCCCTCTACTATATTTACTAAACATAGTTACACCCCTCTCCTCCATTTAATAAACATAGTTACACCCCTCTCCTCTATTTAATAAACATAGTTACACCCCTCTCCTCTATTTAATAAACATAGTTACACCCCTCTCCTCCATTTAATAAACATAGTTACACCCCTCTCCTCCATTTAATAAACATAGTTACATCCCTCTCCCCTATTTAATAAACATAGTTACACCCCTCTCCTCTATTTAATAAACATAGTTACACCCCTCTCCTCCATTTAATAAACATAGTTACACCCCTCTCCTCCATTTAATAAACATAGTTACACCCCTCTCCTCTATTTAATAAACATAGTTACACCCCTCTCCCCTATTTAATAAACATAGTTACATCCCTTTCCTCCATTTAATAAACATAGTTACACCCCTCTCCTCTATTTAATAAACATAGTTACATCCCTCTCCTCCATTTAATAAACATAGTTACACCCCTCTCCCCTATTTAATAAACATAGTTACACCCTCTCCTCCATTTAATAAACAGAGTTACACCCTCTCCTCCATTTAATAAACATAGTTACACCCCTCTTCTCCATTTAATAAACATAGTTCCACCCTCTCCTCCATTTAATAAACATAGTTACACCCCTCTCCTCCATTTAATAAACATAATTACACCCTCTCCTCCATTTAATAAACATAGTTACACCCCTCTCCTCCATATAATAAACATAGTTACACCCCTCTCCTCCATTTAATAAACATAGTTACACCCTCTCCTCCATTTAATAAACATAGTTACACCCCTCTCCTCCATATAATAAACATAGTTACACCCCTCTCCTCCATATAATAAACATAGTTACACCCCTCTCCTCCATATAATAAACATAGTTACACCCCTCTCCTCCATATAATAAACAGAGTTACACTCCTCTCCTCTATTTAATAAACATAGTTACACCCCTCTCCTCCATTTAATAAACATAGTTACACTCCTCTCCTCTATTTAATAAACATAGTTACACCCCTCTCCTTCATTTAATAAACATAGTTACACCCCTCCCCTCCATATAATAAACATAGTTACACCCTCTCCTCTATTTAATAAACATAGTTACACCCCTCTCCTCCATTTAATAAACATAATTACACCCCTCTCCCCTATTTAATAAACATAGTTACACCCCTCTCCCCTATTTAATAAACATAGTTACACCCCTCTCCTCCATTTAATAAACATAGTTACACCCCTCTCCTCCATTTAATTAACATAGTTACACCCCTCTCCCCTATTTAATAAACATAGTTACACCCTCTCCTCCATTTAATAAACATAGTTACACCCCTCTCCCCTATTTAATAAACATAGTTACACCCCTCTCCTCTATTTAATAAACATAGTTACCCCTTCTCCTTCATTTAATAAACATAGTTACACCCCTCTCCTCCATATAATAAACATAGTTACACCCCTCTCCCCTATTTAATAAACATAGTTACACCCCTCTCCTCCATATAATAAACATAGTTACACCCCTCTCCTCCATTTAATAAACATAGTTACACCCCTCTCCTCTATTTAATAAACATAGTTACACCCCTCTCCTCCATTTAATAAACATAGTTACACCCTCTCCTCCATTTAATAAACATAGTTACACCCCTCTCCTCCATTTAATAAACATAGTTACACCCTCTCCTCTATTTAATAAACATAGTTACACCCCTCTCCTCCATTCCATAAACATAGTTACACCCGTCTCATATGCAGCATGATGGAATGTCAGTTTTAGGGCCTTCAGGAAAGAAGGCATACAGTTCAGGTCAATGGACAGCCACTAATCTATTTCTGTGCATTTTTATAGTTCAGGTCAATGGACAGCCACTAATCTATTTCTGTGCATGTTTACAGTTCAGGTCAATGGACAGCAACTAATTTCTTTCTGTGCATGTTTACAGTTCAGGTCAATGGACAGCCACTAATCTATTTCTGTGCATGTTTACAGTTCAGGTCAATGGACAGCAACTAATTTCTTTCTGTGCATGTTTACAGTTCAGGTCAATGGACAGCCACTAATCTATTTCTGTGCATGTTTACAGTTCAGGTCAATGGACAGCCACTAATCTATTTCTGTGCATGTTTATAGTTCAGGTCAATGGACAGCCACTAATCTATTTCTGTGCATGTTTACAGTTCAGGTCAATGGACAGCAACTCATTTCTTTCTGTGCATGTTTACAGTTCAGGTCAATGGACAGCCTACAGTACATACTGGTAGTATTGAACTGTATTATAATATAATATGGAGGGTGCTTGTATTTATCCTATTTCCTTTCATTTTAGTCATTTACCAGACGCTCTTAACCAGAGCGACTTACAGTAGTGAGTGCATACGTTTTCGTGTGGTATTTCACACATATACAAGTGTCTATTATAAGCATGTGTAAATTGGAAATGTGTTTCTTGCATGTCCCAACTCCCCCTGAGACGGCCTCTAAAAATGGGTTCATGGCCAGCCGTTATTAACGGCTAGGGTTAACAGACTGACCACACCACTCGCGTCGCAAAATATATTTAGGAATCTATGTTATTCAATTATTCCACCCACACTGCTCGCGCGCACCAACGAGCATCTGCGTTGCCAAGGGATAAAATAGAAGTCATTCCTATTTCTGACGCAGATCACGCTGCAAGTCCTGCCTCTCCCATCTCCTCATTGGTTTATAGAAGCAGGTACCCACGTGCCATCTCCTCATTGGTTATACCCACGTGGGTGATTGAAAGACGAACTGTTTTGCCGGTCGTCGTGGTAATACTATGAAAGTGTAGATGCCGATCACCATATAAGTTCAAAGATGAAAAAGCCTGGACGGAGGAGAGATGACTAGAAACGATTCGGTTGACTGTTTTATGTGTGGATTAATTGTCGGAGTAGAGGACCTTGTGCATTTCAGGTAAAATAACAACTCAATGTATATCCCAGGACAAATTAACTAGCAACAGCAAGCTAGCTAAATAGGACAAATTAGCTAGCAAGTGCAAGCTAACTAGCTAAATTGCCATAAATGTTTAATGTTTTTCGACCTGTCCCCAAATTAATATAATTAGTTTAGTGTTTGTTTTGATATTTTAACCTGCATGTCGTGATCGCGTTTGGTGTCGGGGGACAAAATAAGTTTATGCACGATGGCGCACGCGCGCAGCCGGTTTGTGTGTAAGTGCCTTGCTCAAGGGCACAGACATATGTTTTGTCTTTCCTTTTCGGCTCGGGTATTCGAACTAGCAACCTTCAGGTCCGACGCTTTAACCACTAGGCTACCTGCAACCCCCTTCATTTGAAAGCTGCAAGTAGATAGCGGCCTTGCCTTTATCGGTTCAGGCAACATGTTGCTCATAAACATTTCCCTCTGTGCACTTGTCAAGATATTATCTTTACACTCATAAAGTCAATGTGAAAACTCTATACTTTTCTTCTTCGAATTTGGTCACAAAAAAAGGGAAAAAAAATTGAAATTAATTGAACCCCAGTTAACTCGCTTTAAATTTCATACGAGAATTACATCACAATAACAACAAAGCGTTTAGCTTTTGATGTGTATGGTATTAAACAATTCTATCACAGTTGCTTCATTGGTTTCGGTTTCCTCATAAATAATGTGTATTTTAATGCCATATTGTAACAAGTGCGCTGAGAGTCGGGAAGCAAGTACAGGGAGTGAGTGTTTTAATAAATAAACAAAACAATAAACACGAAACACAAACAATTCACCGACATGAAAACAGAGTCAATAACACCCGAGGAAAGAACCAAGGGGAGGGACAGATACAGAGAAGATAATCAAGGAGGTGATGGAGTCCAGGTGAGTGTCATGAGGCGCAGGTGCGCGAGACGATGGTGACAGGTGTGCGGGATGATCAGCAGCCTGATGACCTAGAGGCCGGAGAGAGAGTATATGTGACACATATAAATAATGATACAACTTTAAAGTGGCAACACTGGTCAACAGCTTTATCATAGAATCAATATCTGGCACCGTATCTATCAATTGTCTCAGATTAGTGCCTTTTAGATCACACCGAATAAAATTACATGGACAGGGTTTGTTGTTTTCAATCTTCCCTGTGACTTGAACCTGTCTGCAACTGCGATGAGTAACAACGTAACCTGCGTTGCTCGCTACCATGACAAAGACCAAAGCCGGCAGGAGGAGCATTGAGGACAGTGGTGTCTCTCTTTCAGACTTGAAGGATCTTTTAAACGACCAAAAATAGTTTTAGAAGCAGTTGCTACAACAACAAGAAAATAGCTTCAAGTGTTTTGTCCAAATACTGGTGGAGTCAACTAATAAAAAAATGGACGACCTGACCAGGGAGGTCCAGGACCTGAAGAACAGTTTGCAGCTCTCCCAGGGTCAGCTCAATGAATTGAAACAGGAGAACGGCAAGATGACAGCAATCTGTAAGTCAGTGAGAGAGGACATTAGTTCTGTATGTGAATCCATGATAACAATGACAGATAAATTAGACTATCTCGAGGGACAATCAAGGCAGAACAACAAGGTTGTGGATGGAATTGCAGAATCTCCAAATGAGACCTGGACGGAGTCTGAGGACAAAGTGAGGGAAACGATCTCGGAGAAATTGAAGATGGACCACAAGAAGATTAAGGTGGAGCATGCCCACACCCACCGTGACTGGGCCTGCCCACCGGCCCAGGTGACAGGCCCAGGCCAATAGTGGTTAAGTTCCTGAGGTTCAAGGACAAGGTAGATGTTCTGGAAGGAGCCAAGAACTTGAGAGGAACATATATCTTCCTCAACGAGGACCATCCTGAAGCTGTGGCCAGAAGAGGAAAGAACTGATCCCAGACATGAAAGCTGCCAGAGCGAGTGGGGACATTGCATACATCCGCTACGACAGATTCATTGTCCACGTTCCTTCCGAGAAGCCTGGAAGGGATGAGAGAGCCAAGCATATAGGCTCGTAGCTTCAACCCCGCAGCACACACAAACACACACCAATTGATTAATGGACTGCTGAATGTATATTTTGTTCTCTTGCTTTGTTTGCTTTTTTCAGTATTATGTCTATCTCTGATAAGCTACCCAGGAAAGGGCTGAAAATAGCCCATATGAATATATGTAGCCTTAGAAATAAGGTTCATGAAATCAATAACTTGCTAACATCAGATAACATTCATATATTAGCCATTTCTGAGACTCACTTAGATAATTCATTTGATGATATGTCAGTAGCAATAAAAGGATATAACATCTATAGAAGAGACAGGAATGCTTATGGGGGAGGTGTTGCTGTATATATTCAGAGCCATATCCCTGTAATGCTTAGAAAAGATCTTATGTCAAGTGCTATTGAAGTGTTGTGGTTGGAGGTTCACTTGGCACATCTAAAGCCTTTTTTGGGGGGGTGTTGCTATAGGCCATCAAGTGTGAACAGTCAGTATCTAAATAATATGTGTGAAATGCTTGATAGTGTATGTGATGTAAACAGAGAGGTCTACTTTCTTGGGGACCTGAATATTGACTGGTTTTCATCAAGCTGTCCGCTCAAGAGAAAGCTTCTTACTGTAACCAGTGCCTGTAATCTAGTTCAGGTTATTAATCAACCTACCAGGGTGTTTACAAACACTACAGCAACATGATCATCCACATGTATCGATCACATTTTTACTAATACTGTAGAACTTTGTTCTTAAGCTGTATCCGTACCCATTGGATGCAATGATCACAATATAGTGGATATATCCAGGAAAGCCAAAATTCTAACAGCTGGGCCTAAAATATTGTATAAGAGATCATACAAAGATTTTGCTGTGACTCTTATGTGGATGATGTTAAAAATATTTGTTGGTCTGATGTGATTAATGGCGAACATCCAGATGCTGCACTTGATGAATTTATGAAATTGCTTCTTCCAATTATTGATAAACATGCACCTGTTAAGAAACTGACTGTTAGAACTGTTAAGGCTCCATGGATTGATGAGGAATTGAACAACTGTATGGTTGAAATAGATGGGGCAAAAGGAGCGGCTAATAAGTCTGGCTGCATATCTGACTTACTGCAAATTGAGAAATGATGTGACTAAACTCAACAAAAAGAAGAAGAAACTGTAATATGAAGCCAAAATCAAGTACTTTCAATGAAATTATGGGCAGAAAAACAAATTCACCTCCATCTTTCATCAAATCAGATGGCTTATTCATCACAAAACCATTTGATGTTGCCAATTATTTTAATGATTACTTCATTGGCAAACTTAGACAGGAAATACCAACAACGAACAGTGAACCATCGTATTCATGCATAAAAAACTAATAATGAAAGAAAAGCAGTGCAAGTTTGAATTTTGTAAAGTTAGTGTGGGAGAGGTGGAACAATTATTGTTATCGATCAATAATGACAAACCTCCTGGCATTGACAACTTAGATGGAAAGCTACTGAGGAGGGTAGCTGACTCTATAGCCATTCCTATCTGTCATATCTTTAATCTGAGCCTAGAGGAAAGTCTTTGTCCTCAGGCCTGGAGGGAAGCCAAAGTCATTCCGCTACCCAAGAGTAACAGCAGACCTATAAGCTTGCTGCCAGCTCTTAGCAAACTGTTGGATTTTTTGGGGGGACCAAATACAATGCTATTTCTTTGTAAACAAATTAACAATAGACTTTCAGCATGCTAATAGGCTCTAACCAGAATAGAAAGTGGAGTGGGAGGCCCCGGTGCACAACTGAGAAAGAGGACAAGTACATTAGAGTGTCTAGTTTGAGAAACTCGCAAAACACCAGTCTCAACGTCAACAGTGAAGAGGCGACGCCGGGATGCTGGCCTTCTAGGCAGAGTTGCAAAGAAAAATACATATTTCAGACTGGCCAATAAAAAGAAAAGATTAAGATGAGCAAAAGAACACAGACACTGGACAGAGGAACTCTGCCTAGAAGGCCAGCATCCCGGAGTCACCTCTTCACTGTTGACGTTGAGACTGGTGTTTTGCGAGTACTATTTAATGAAGCTGCCAGTTGAGGACTTGTGAGGCCTCTAATGTACTTGTCCTCTTGCTCAGTTGTGCACCGGGGCCTCCCACTCCTCTTTCTATTCTGGTTAGTGCCAGTTTGCGCTGTTCTGTGAAGGGAGTAGTACACAGCATTGTACCAGATCTTCAGTTTCTTGGCAATTTCTCACATGGAAAGCCTTCATTTCTTAGAACAAGAATAGACTGACAAGTTTCAGAAGAAAGGTCTTTGTTTCTGGCCATTTTGAGCCTGTAATTGAACCCACAAATGCTGATGCTCCAGATACTCAACTAGTCTAAAGAAGGCCAGTTTTATTGCTTCTTTAACCAGAACAACAGTTTTCAGCTGTGCTAACATAATTGAAAAATGGTTTTCTGATGATCAATTAGCCTTTTAAAATGATAAACTTGGATTAGCTAACACAACGTGCCATTGGAACACAGGAGTGATGGTTGCTGATAATGGGCCTCTGTACACCTATGTAGATATTCCATTAAAAATCTGCCGTTTCCAGCTACAATAGTCATTTACAACATTAACAATGTCTACACTGTATTTCTGATCAATTTGATGTCATTTTAATGGACAATTGTGTTTTTGCTTTTCTTTCAAAAACAAGGACATTTCCAAGTGACCCCAAACTTTTGAACTGTAGTGTATGTGTTATGGCTTTTCAACCTCTGCCATATCGTGGATTCAGAGCTCTCTATCTAATAGAACTCAAAGGGTATTCTTTAATGGAAGCTTCTCTAATGTCAAACATGTAAAGTGTGGTGTACCGCAGGGCAGCTCTCTAGGCCCTCTACTCTTTTCTATTTTTACCAATGACCTGCCACTGGCATTAAACAAAGCATGTGTGTCCATGTGTGCTGATGATTCAACCAAATACGCATCATTAACCACAGCTAATGAAGTCACTGAAACCCTTAACAAAGAGTTGCAGTCTGTTTTGGAATGGGTGGCCAGTAATACACTGGTCCTGAACATCTCTAAAACTAAGAGCATTTTATTTGGTACAAATCATTCCAGTTCTAGACCTCAGCTGAATCTAGTAATGAACGGTGTGGCTGTTGAACAAGTTGAGGAGAATAAATTACATGGCGTTTGTAAGGACCGACGCCAGAGACGAGAAGCAGGTACGGGGAGTTGACATTTAATTAGGAACAGACAAAGAGCAAGACAGAAACAGCGTCAGCACATGGATACACAATGACAAATGACAATCAGTGCACCAGCGGGGAACTGACAAATATAGGTGAGGTAATAAACAGGTGATTGAGTCCAGGGGAGTCCAATAATACGCTGATGCACGTGACGGGGGGAAGGCAGGTGTGCGTAATGATGGTGGCAGGAGTGTGCAATGCTGGGAAGCCTGGTGGGGGGAAGAGCGGGAGCAAGCGTGTCAGTGCCCCCCCCCCCAGGGGCACCACCCGGCGTCCCACCTGGGCGAGCCTGATGGGCCGGCCGAGGCACGGGTGCTGGACAAACCAGCAGAGGCATGAGAGCCTGGCGATCCAGCTGAGGCATAGGAGCCTGACAATCCGGCTGAGGCATGAAGGCCTGTTGATCCCGCTGAGGCATGAAGGCCTGTTGATCCGGCTGAGGCATGAAGGCCTGTTGATCCCGCTGAGGCGTGGGAGCTCGATGATCCGGCGGAGGCGTAGCAGCCTGACTAGGCCGGCTGGGCGTAAACACCTGACGATCCGGCTGAGGCCTGACGTGGGATGGGCGTCTTCCGAGCCAACCAGGGCAAGAAACCTCTCAAGCCAGCTAGGGCGTGACAGCCCGACAAGCTGGCTTAAGCAACCCTGGTTCCATCGGTGTCGGGCCCCGGACCCGACATCACCACCAACCGGAACGTCAGCACTCCCCAATGCTTCGTATGATGGCTGCTGCATTCTGTAAGGACCGATGCCGGAGACGAGAAGCAGGTACGGTGACATTTAATTAGAAACAGACAAAGAGCAAGACAGAAACAGGGTCAGCACACGGATACACAATGACAAACAACAATCATTGCTGCAGCGGGGAACTGACAAATATAGGGGAGGTACTAAACAGGTGATTGAGTCCAGGTGAGTCCAATAAAACGCTGATGCGCGTGACAAGGGAAGGCAGGTGTACGTAATGATGGTGGCAGGAGTGCGCAATGCTGGGGAGCCTGGCACGGGGGGAAGACCGGGAGCAGGCGTGACAGCGTTACCTTAGATTGTAAACTGTCATGTTCAAAACATATAGATTCAATGGTTGTAAAGATTGGGAGAGGTCCGCAATAAAGAGATGCTCTGCTTTTTTGACACCACACTCCAAAAAGCAATTACTGCAGGCTATAGTTTTAATCTTGATAATTGTCCAGTCGTGTGGTCCAGTGCTGCAAGGAAAGACCAAGTTAAGCTGCAGCTGGCCCAGAACAGAGCGGCACATGTTTCTCTTCACTGTAATCAAAGAGATGATATAAATACTATGCATGGCAGTCTCTCTTGGTTAAGAGTTGAGGAGAGACTGATTGCATCAATTCTTCTATTTATAAGAAACAAAATCCCAAATTGTTTGCATAGTCAACTTACACACAGCTCTGACACACACACTTATCCCACCAGACATGCCACCAGGGGTCTTTTCAGTCCCCAAATACAGAACAAATTCAAGAAAGCGTACAGTATTATATAGAGCCATTATTGCATGGAACTCCGTTTCATCTCATATTGCTCAAATAAACACCAAACCTGGTTTCAAAAAACAGATAAAGCAACACCTCACGGCACAACGCCTCTCCCCTATTTGACCTAGATAGTTTGTGTGTATGTATTGATATGTAGGCTACTGTACATGTGCCTTTTAAAATAAATGTATGTAGTTCTGTCCTTGGGCTATTCTTGTCTATTAATGTTCTGTATTATGTCATGTTGACCCCAGGAAGAGTAGCTGCTGCTTTTGCAACAGCTAATGTGGATCCTAATAAAATACCTAAAATACCAAAAGAATCCTAGATCAACACTCCTATTCTGAGATGTTTGATACATACATCCCCAAATCTAATATATTTCAACTGCAGAGTATTTCTTTGTGAAATGGTATTATTTTACTCACTACGTGCATGCTATGTGTCATAGAATCCTTTTCAACTAATGCTCTTCTCTTTTGTTTGTTTTGTTTTTGTTCAATTTTCATATCCTACCTTTTCTTTGCGTCTGAATTATAAATTACTTCCTAAAAATGTATCCACCTTTTAAAACCAGTACAATTATGTTGACAAAAATGATTCTTCAAGGGATGAAGTAGCAAAGAACCTGGGGCCAGATTTACTAAGAGGTTGCACCTGTAAAAACGTATCAACCTGTTATTTACAGAGGGGACTAGATCACAGAATGCACCTTTACTTACAATTTACCTTAAAATAGGATCTTTACACTTTGTGTTTTAGTCCCTCTTGGAAACAAAAACAGGTGCAGAGTTTGCACAGGTGAGACAGGTCATTCGTTTAACACATTTGAGAACCATACACTTCCTTAACTGTTTAACTACTTCATTCTAAGTTGAAATGATGGTTCCTGGGACTACTATATACATTTCATTGACACAAATGGCTATGAACTAGCCTGGTCCCAGATCTGTTTGTGCTATCACGTCAACTCCTTGTCATGCCAAATGTCAATGAGTGGCAATGAGTGGCACGACGGCACAAATAGACTTGTAGCCAGGCTAGGAATGAACCCTCCCGTAACATTCTCTAACAGAAGTGGTGAAACAATGATAGAACAATGTTCTCATTAGTGGGGACAAAGATAACACAAACAATAGTCTGCATTGAAACCTGCAGTAGTAGACTAGTTTAGTACTTCTAGTTCAGTCAGTCGTGCGTCAATGTTTCATAGAAATCACTTGATTTAGCTAGTTTACTTGTTTTTCCAAGTTGCTGCAATAAGTTTTCCTGTCACGTGGAGAAATAAAAAATGGTCATCCTGAAACTTAAAAAAAGTAAGAATATGAAACAGTGTAACTTCCAAGGCATCTGTATAAGGCACCGTTTAAACCATTCAGCTTTAGTATAACTCATCTTGTCTGATATAGACAGGGATGACTTTAGTACCTATACAGATCTAGGATCTTAATTTGAGCCAGTTTGCCACAGCAGGAAAATTATCCTGCAGCAACAGGAAATGTGAATTATTATGCTGATTGTAATTCAAGGATATTTTTTATAAGGATTGATACGTTATACGTTTGGGCAAAAAAAGTCTGACATTTTAACCTTGAATGCACTTAAAGTTAGCATTTCCTGCTGTGCTAGAAAATGATCATAAACAAAAGAATAATCAAATGAAGATCCTACATCTGTACTGCTTTCCCTATCTGGGCCTACCTGCTTAAAATCGATTATATGACAATCAGAATTACATGCTGATTTAGCTTTGAAGGAGGTTGTTGTAGTTCACTTAAACTTCTTTAAAGGGTATCTTCACCATTTAAGACATTAGTCCCTTTTACCAGTCACCTATGAAGTCTCAAACTGACACTATGGTACTATGCTAGTAATCAGAATCCTTCAGTCATCATCCGACTCTTGTTGTTTAAGTATAATTACAAGTGTAATAAGTTAACTTCTTAAAGAACGCTGTATGGGACAGGCAGTGACAGTGCCTTCTCTATTCGGAAGATCCCTGTATGCATGCTGCTTTTGGCCCAACTGCCCCAGAGGAATCAACTGTGCTTAATGGAGTTTCTAATAGCAGTTGAACTGAAACGACTTGAGGGACGGTGTTGCCATCGTCTCCACGAGATCATGATGAGGAATATTAATAGTCATTGAAGAAGGAAGTGAGTTGTATCGCTGCAGAGATCAGCGGTGCAGTGTGTTGTGGGATGAGGGGCCTGCAGGACTTGACAAGGGTCTCAAGCCTAACTGTGTGAACTGATAAAGGCAAGGGAATCTACTGGCAGCGTTCACTAACAGATACTATGAATATGTATGCTGAAATGTAAATATTGAGTAAAATCAGAGGAATCTACTCCCAGCATAACAGAGCTCAAGACTACCATTATGTATGCTGTCCATGACGCTGGAAAGCAGGCGTACATAGACAGACAGGAGTTGTTGTCCAGCGTCCTGAAACGTATTACTTTGCTGAGGGACCTAATATGGACATTCCAGGTTGCGTAAGTATATGACATCAAGCCGTTTAATTGCCTATTGGCTGTCCTGCTTAATATGCAGCGTTGTAAATGACCCATTCTTAAAATAGCATATCCTAATACTTCTATGAATGCTGGCTATCTCACATAAATCCACTGAACAAGACCTGTCTGTGGTGTGTGTTAGCTTGTATGAGGACTTAAAACACAAATACTTGGATCTTTCTACAGTATTGCGGGGAGGACGAGTCTCGCGTCACTGCGCTGCGCTTCAGCGGGCAAGAGACAAAACTCGGGACAGAGGCAAGTGTAAGGGGAGCCTGTTATACCGCAGACTCGGAAGATGTTACTCACACACTCGGCTGGCCAATGAAATTGTTTCCCCCCTCTTTTTCATTATAGCCCAAGAGAGAAAGCATGCAAGGCTAGAGGCTATGTCTCACCGGCGGTGATTGTGGTCGGCTTCGATCGTTCTCCACAGAAACACTGCAGCATATGCGCTCCTTTCTGAAGGAATGGCCTCAGAATCCTCATTGATTTGGGTTGGTGGGAACCTTCCTCAATCCAAGCAATCCGGACAGCTATCACAACACTGGGTCAGGTAGCATAGCGTATAGCCACCTTCACTAAGAGCAGCTGCTCTCTAGGTTCACAAGCCTCAAAACGCCAGAAGGGCACAGTGTCCAGGACAAATTACGCTAAAACGAGGCATCTTGACTGTGTTTTCCTCTCCTCTTCTCATCCACCGACAATCATTTGTCTTTAAAACACTCTGTCTTCCAAGGCTAGGCTACGCAAGGACGTTAGGATGTGCTCCTAATTTGTACAGTCCCTGTCTTTACTAAGGGACGTAATATCAGGGAGGGGGAGAGAGATGGGGGGGGAAGAGGGAGAGAGAGAGAGAGAACAGTGCGAGCAGCTTGCACGGAAAGTTTAACTGCAGGGGTAAGTGGCGGGACGGCCAGGGATGAGGTAATGCAGTATACCGTGCTGTTTGTCCAGGCGACACAATGAGAGCGACGCGGCACGGTATGTTGGGATTAAAAGGCCGATGTTCCGCTATCTATAGGGGACCGGAGGACAACGTATAGCCCACGTCGGATGCTGCCGACAGTTTAAAGATAACCAAATGCACCAACATGTCATGATGAAAGAGTAGCCTAAATAAACTCTTAGACAACAATACCATGCGGGTGTCAAGTCCTAGTAGATAGTAAACTCAGCCTACATCAACTGTTAGTTTACTGTGCATCGGCATATCAGTGGTCACAGTCTGATGATGATGTAGGCAACCTAGACACCTCAGTAGTAAGACCATTTTTGTCCAGGACTAATTTTTGTCATTTCTTGCAGTACCTATAGGTACCAGTGTGCTACCTACCAATTCTGTTGAGCTCCTAGTCTTTAGGTGAACAAAGACAGACATACAGGTTCGATGACTCAATATCAAATGACAAGTAATATAATGATATATGATATGACACATTAAACATCACTGTCTCTTCAAGGACATGCCCCCAACAAGTGCTTAATTGAAGCAGTAAGGTGTGCCACTGACAGGTCAGCAAGACCTTCTCTATTTTAATTAACCAAACAAACAAACAAATTGCAGAAACTTTAGGGGAAACAGCAGAGCAAGCTGTTTGTTGTTGTGAATTTACTCACTTTACAAAATAATTGAGAAACAACAGACAATTTGTCACTACAACTTGACACATTGCACTTTGACCTTTCCATATCCACAGTGTGCAAAATCAACGAAATATACAAATAAATCACGTCCAAGCAGTCTTATAGCCAAAGGGGGGGTTCAGTTCACTCCTGATAAGTGCTGGTGGGACACTCCCCTGAGAGGCTATATAAGTGCCTGACACCTTTTCCTATGCAAGGCTCGGATGAAGGCGATTACGGCGAAACGTAAGCTTGTTTATATGTCCAGTCATTAAATACTTCGATCAATGCAGATAAAGAGTGATCCTTCTTTTTTTTATGATTGTTTTTTTTGGATAGTCACCCGTTTGTAGTGTCCAGGGGTAAGGAAGGTTTTGGGGGGATTTTCAAGCTCCTCAGTCAAGCACCTGGTGCCCTTTTATGTTCAAGCTGGGCTGAAGCGTATCTCAGTACACTTTCTTTTCAAGTGCACATTAGATAAGTGCAAACTCTGGTTAAAGCGTAAACTAACCGTTCCCTATTTTCTTTAATATACATATATATAGTATATCACATAATTTCAGCATTTCCACATTTAGGTGTAAATGCGATACATTTGGCCCCCCTCTCTTCCTGGGGTCCAAACACATGAAGGCACTTACATGACATATAAAACAAAAGATAAAACAACACATCATATAACATTATTATACCGCTACATGTCTACAACACAAAATGTTCAATACCATGATGGATCGATACAGAGCGAAATATTTGGGGTGTGTGATTGTGCAACGCAGTCCTCCGGGTCCAAAACCACTGCATTGTAGGGCTCTGTCCCAAGTGGAACACTACTCCCTATATAGTGCACTACTTTGGACCAGAGCTCTATGGAACACTATTCCCTATATAGTGCACTACTTTTTAACCAGAGCCCTATAGAACCCTATTCCCTATATAGTGCACTACTTTGGACCAGAGCCCTATGGAACCCTATTCCCTATAGAGTGCACTACTTTGGACCAGAGCTCTATGGAACCCTATTCCCTATATAGTGCACTACTTTTTAACCAGAGCCCTATAGAACCCTATTCCCTATAGAGTGCACTACTTTGGACCAGAGCTCTATGGAACCCTATTCCCTATAGAGTGCACTACTTTGGACCAGAGCTCTATGGAACCCTATTCCCTATATAGTGCACTACTTTGGACCAGAGCCCTATGGAACCCTATTCCCTATATAGTGCACTACTTTGGACCAGAGCTCTATGGAACCCTATTCCCTATATAGTGCACTACTTTGGACCAGAGTCCTATGGAACCCTATTCCCTATATAGTGCACTACTTTGTACCAGAGCCCTATGGAACCCTATTCCCTATATAGTGCACTATTTTGGACCAGAGCCCTATGGAACCCTATTCCCTATATAGTGCACTACTTTGGACCAGAGCTCTATGGAACCCTATTCCCTATATAGTGCACTACTTTGGACCAGAGTCCTATGGAACCCTATTCCCTATATAGTGCACTACTTTGGACCAGAGCCCTATGGAACCCTATTCCCTATATAGTGCACTACTTTGGACCAGAGCTCTATGGAACCTTATTCCCTATAGAGTGCACTACTTTGGACCAGAGCTCTATGGAACCCTATTCCCTATATAGTGCACTACTTTGGACCAGAGCTCTATGGAACCCTATTCCCTATATAGTGCACTACTTTGGACCAGAGCCCTATGGAACCCTATTCCCTATATAGTGCACTACTTTGGACCAGAGCCCTATGGAACCCTATTCCCTATATAGTGCACTACTTTGGACCAGAGCTCTATGGAACCCTATTCCCTATATAGTGCACTACTTTGGACCAGAGTCCTATGGAACCCTATTCCCTATATAGTGCACTACTTTGGACCAGAGCCCTATGGAACCCTATTCCCTATATAGTGCACTATTTTGGACCAGAGCCCTATGGAACCCTATTCCCTATATAGTGCACTACTTTGGACCAAAGCCCTATGGAAACCAGGAGTCAGCTGTATATAGTGATCTCAGAAATAAGTGACATTGTGTATTGTTACTGGACCATTGTAACTATTGAGATTATGGTGTGTGGTATATTATGACGAGGCGTAATGATATTCAACGACATCATTGCTTTTGGTGCTTTGCACAGAGGACCCTGCCTGTCCCTTGACAGTGAGTCTAAGTAAGTCTCGCGTTGCTATACCTCCAGAAACACGTGGTTGTCAGGGAAGCCTGGTTCGCGGCCGAGGCTAAGTTTCAGTCAATAATAATGAAGAAAATCAGAATCACACAGTGGATGCTAATCCCCTTTGGGCTACATACTATTGAAACACTAGAAGAGGGGACAAAGCAATGTGAGGGCAATGCTCACGTTGCTCAACAAAATAATCGCAAATACATCACGTTTTACAGTAGAGGGCACTGTTACAGTTCTATGGAGAGGGAGCTGAGAAGAGAATAGGAGATTTTTGAAAAGGGAGGGTGAGAGTCGGTCAAGGATGAGGGGAGAGACAGAGAAAGTAGTTCAAGACATCCACAAAGTTCCTTTATTTAACTAAATCTGTAGCTGATACAAGATGGCCACCGATGTTGAACAGTTGTGCCCGCTTCAATGTTTTACGTGTTTTTATTTAACCTTTTATTTCACCAGGCAAGTGGGTTAAGAACAAATTATTATTTACAATGACGGCCTACCCCGGCCAAACCCGGACGACGCTGGGCCAATTGTGCGTCGCCCTATGGGACTCCCAATCACGGCCGGTTGTGATACAGCCTGGATTCGAACCAGGGTGTCTGTAGTGAAGCCTCTAGCACTGAGAGGCAGTGCCTTAGACCGCTGCGCCACTCGGGAGCAAGGGTCCCTGCCAAGATATATGCCATCATCTATTGATAAATTGTTGCGCAAAGGCACATTTTCTTTCGTAAGTGGTTGTGCAATGAGCCAAGGCTGTAGTCAAAAGGGATTTTCACACTACTGAGCCAAACCAGGCCAGACCAAGCTATCGGGCTGGCTTGGTTCCGCATTAACCGTAGTTGCTGGAAGTGTGGTGGAAAGCAAGTATCTAGGACAGCACAGTTTTGGTTCAGGTGGTCGACACAACACTGTGAAGAGGACACAGAAGAGGACACAACACTGTGAAGGGGACACAGAAGAGGACACAACACTGTGAAGAGGACACAGAAGAGGACACAAAACTGTGAAGGGGACACAACACTGAAGTGGACACAACACTGTGAAGAGGACACAACACTGTGAAGAGGACACAGAAGAGGACACAACACTGTGAAGAGGACACAACACTGTGAAGGGGACACAACACTGTGAAGAGGACACAACTCTGTGAAGAGGACACAGAAGAGGACACAACACTGTGAAGAGGACACAACATTGTGAAGAGGACACAGAAGAGGACACAACACTGTGAAGAGGACACAGAAGAGGACACAACACTGTGAAGAGGACACAACACTGTGAAGGGGACACAGAAGAGGACACAACACTGTGAAGGGGACACAACACTGTGAAGGGGACACAGTGTTCAACATCGGAGGCCATCAAGAGAAGAAAATGCTCTCATATCAGCTACAGATTTAGTAAACAGATATTTGTAAACCATTGATCCATCTAGAACTACCAGAAAGACTAACAAGCTGGAGCGTTCAATAACGTGTGTCACATACTAGGCTACACAGTAATGTTATCCAAGCTCAGAGACACAGAGAGAACAGGGACTGGTATAACTGTAGTCATGCTTATGAGTTTACTGCTGCTCTTTCATTATTTGTAACTTATTTCTTCTTTTTTTAGGTATTTTTCTTAAAACTGCATTGTTGGTTAAGGGCTTGTAAGTAAGTAAGCATTTCACTGTAAGGTCTACACCTGTTGTATTCACGCATGTGACAAATAAAATATAATTTCATTTGATTTAACTGTGTTAGTGTGCTGTTTGGATAGCCCTGAAGCAAACTTGGGCGTTGATTGAATTAGGAATGTGTATTGGAGGGTTTAGGGCTTGGTTGAGGATAGAGAGACAATAGAGAGAAAAAGAGAGTAGAGGGATGGAGGAGGGAGGGAGAGGGTTAAGAAAAAGGAGAGAGGGGAAGAGAGCAGAAAACAATGACTCACGCTTTGATCACACCGACAGTGTCATTGCATTTTGGTACACCAGATTTACATTCATTTCCAATGAAATGCTGCGTTTGTCTTGCAGCATAGCGTTGCAGAGGCAGTTGCTGTGCGTTCTGTGTAGTGCATAGGATGGATGTATTGAACGTATGCATCAAACTGTATGTGTAGACGGTTTGACAGATACGGTAACAGAAGGTGAATGTTGAACTTTTGTTGCACACATCCAGATGATGCTGCGTACCATTTTGCGCAATGACGCTGTCGGTGTGTTGGAAGCATAAGGGGGGGAGAGAAAGTGAAGGAGGAAAAGCAGGGGGAGGCAGTGGCAGTGGTCCCAGAGACAGAGCCATTTCAGTCATCTTATCCTGCTGCAGAGCCATCCTCTCAATCAGAGGAGCGAGAGAGAGAGAGAGAGAGAGAGAGAGAGAGAGAGGATGATTTACAGAGAGAAAGGGAAATAGATTGATTATGCAGGATGGGGTCAATCTGGTTTATTTTATAGTCTTATTTCTGGAATTCAATTCATAATGAAATTGTGTGGTAGCAATGGACAATTTTAAGAATTTACTTCAAATAATTTAACCCTGTTGGTAACATGCCAATTGGAATGTAGTGGTCCTTATTTTAATGAAGCCAAATCAGGGAATTTACCATATCATTTTTTTGGTCCCAATTTCAATCTTGTATCAATTGCTGCAACCGATCAGTGCCGGTTGTGACACAGCCTGGGTCAAACACGGGTCTGTAGTGACGCCTCAAGCACTGTGATGTGCCTTAGACTGTTGCACCACTCGGGGGGCCGGCAATTTACCATTTTAAGAAGTAATATGTTTCAGGACCCTCCCTGGACAGCAACTCAGTTCATTCTTGGAATGTTCATGTTTCAGCACCATGGACAGCAAACATTTTGGTAGTCATGATTTATTAGTAAATACTAAATAGCTAGAGAACTGTGAAATAATGATTAAAAGGTCCAGTTTGTAATTTAAAAAGACTGACTTTACCACCTTGTTTTGATAAACTTAGGGATGGGGCTGGTGGAAATGCAGACACACATCTTTTTTAATATATGACTCTGGGTTAATGTAACCATTCTCAAATTAATATACAGGATACTAACAGTGAGATAGTTTAAAACATATTTTGAGGCTTTACATTATACACTCAAATTACAACAAAACATAAAACAACGGAGCAATACAACCTTCGATTTTGAGTTATGATAGAGTAAGACAGTTAGGTATTTCTAAGTTATAATTCTTCAAGAATCCATATATAATTATCTGAACATTGAACAGCAAGAAATCTCACAGATTGAGCCCTTAGGTGGAGGTGACAATAAAAGGTGACCAAAAGGTCATTCTGGTAAGATGGCATAGACTCTGAACAATATTCAGAGAGTAGGGGGGTGTACACCAATGATGTTGTTGGTTTTTACAGTATAAACGGTACAGGAATATTCTCTGATAACCCATATGGAAATGATTTATACAAATGTTATCTGAGTCAATCTTCATATAAGTCAATCTTATATGATTATGGCCTACTTCCTATAAGAAAACACACAAAACATGATTCTTATACAATTCCTGTGTTTCACACATGTGACATACAGTGAGGGAAAAAAGTATTTGATCCCCTGCTGATTTTGTACGTTTGCCACTGACAAAGAAATGATCAGTCTATAATTTTAATGGTAGGTTTATTTGAACAGTGAGAGACAGAATAACAACAAAAAAATCCAGAAAAACGCATGTCAAAAATGTTGTAAAATGATTTGCATTTTAATGAGGGAAATAAGTATTTGACCCCTCTGCAAAACATGACTTAGTACTTGGTGGCAAAACCCTTGTTGGCAATCACAGAGGTCAGACGTTTCTTGTAGTTGGCCACCAGGTTTGCACACATCTCAGGAGGGATTTTGTCCCTCTCCTCTTTGCAGATCTTCTCCAAGTCATTAAGGTTTCGAGGCTGACGTTTAGCAACTCGAACCTTCAGCTCCCTCCACAGATTTTCTATGGGATTAAGGTCTGGGGACTGGCTAGGCCACTCAGGACCTTAATGTGCTTCTTCTTGAGCCACTCCTTTGTTGCCTTGGCCGTGTGTTTTGGGTCATTGTCATGCTGGAATACCCATCCATGACCCATTTTCAATGCCCTGGCTGAGGGAAGGAGGTTCTCACCCAAGATTTGACGGTACATGGCCCCGTCCATCGTCCCTTTGATGCGGTGAAGTTGTCCTGTCCCCTTAGCAGAAAAACACCCCCAAAGCATAATATTTCCTCCATGTTTACCTCCATGTTTGACGGTGGGGATGATGTTCTTGGGGTCATAGGCAGCATTCCTCCTCCTCCAAACACGGTGAGTTGAGTTGATGCCAAAGAGCTCCATTTTGGTCTCATCTGACCACAACACTTTCACCCAGTTGACCTCTGAATCATTCAGATGTTCATTGGCAAACTTCAGACGGGCATGTATATGTGCTTTCTTGAGCAGGGGGACCTTGCGGGCGCTGCAGGATTTCAGTCCTTCACGGCGTAGTGTTACCAATTGTTTTCTTGGTGACTATGGTCCCAGCTGCCTTGAGATCATTGACAAGATCCTCCCGTGTAGTTCTGGGCTGATTCCTCACCATCCTCATGATCATTGCAACTCCACGAGGTGAGATCTTGCATGGAGCCCCAGCCCGAGGGAGATTGACAGTTCTTTTGTGTTTCTTCCATTTGCGAATAATCGCACCAACTGTTGTCACCTTCTCACCAAGCTGCTTGGCGATGGTCTTGTAGCCCATTCCAGCCTTGTGTAGGTCTACAATCTTGTCCCTGACATCCTTGGAGAGCTCTTTGGTCTTGGCCATGGTGGAGAGTTTGGAATCTGATTGATTGATTGCTTCTGCGGACAGGTGTCTTTTATACAGGTAACAAACTGAGATTAGGAGCATTCCCTTTAAGAGTGTGCTCCTAATCTCAGCTCGTTACCTGTATAAAAGACACCTGGGAGCCAGAAATCTTTCTGATTGAGAGGGGGTCAAATACTTATTTCCCTCATTAAAATGCAAATCAATTTATAACATTTTTGACATGCGTTTTTCTGACTTTTTTTGTTTTTATTCTGTCTCTCACTGTTCAAATAAACCTACCATTAAAATTATAGAATGATAATTTCTTTGTCAGTGGGCAAACGTACAAAATCAGCAGGGGATCAAATACTGTTTTCCCTCACTGTAATATGTCAAACATATGGTTCTTATATTATGCCAGTGTGTGATTGTGGTCTTATAACGCACATATATAAGACACATATCACGTATATATTACTTTGATGTTTCAGGAGTAGGCCTGCCCATATAAGAATCCTTATATGATCCATATAGACCCTTTTCCATATGGGAATATACCAACGCTTCCTGCTTGCCTCTTCCCAATTATGCAATTCCCAATCCATTTTAAAGGGAAATATCACAACGACAATGACTCCAGATATGTAGACCTCAGACACTGCATGTAGGTGTTGGTGTAGATACCTAGAGAAGTAGTTAACAGTATATCTTCCATTTGAGCCTAGTCAGTATTGGCTGTGATTCTGCTGTTGCCAGGCACTTGGCCTGACCCCTCTCTTATTTCCCCTCGTTGCATCAACAGAAGCGAGGTTAAAATGTTCACCTTGTAAGGTGATAGGAGCTTAAAACCAGACAGTAATGGGAACTGTACAGTTAGTTATAAGTCGTATAAAGTCAATAATGTACAGTAATCATAAACATCAGTTGACATTCCTCATGACAATAATAAAACGTGTCATTATCCATTTATGCGGATATAGAATAAACAATAATAATTACTGGAACATGCCATATCATAGTGCTGCAGCTTGTCAACAACAACAAGGTCACTGTTGATCAGGGACGGACTGGGAAAAGAAATCGGCCTGGGTATTTCTAACACACCGGCCCATTGTTTTCCTTGAGACACCCATTATTAGCCAAATAATGATCATTCTGCGCTAAAACCCCAATTTACCAAGGCCCACTAGGCAAAAAAATGGACCAACCCATCTGGCATTTGCCAGAAATGCCCGATGGCCAATCCGTCTCTGCTGTTGTTAGATTACACACTTCTGCATGCATCATCCTTTTTATGGCAAGTTGTTGTGATCCAAACTATTCAACTACAGATAACGGAAATCTCATACAAAATTAACACATTCCGTCTGCAATTCTAACATGTTCCATGGCATGTGAAATGCCTTGATAACCTGTTTCCAGTACATTTTTAATGTATTTAGGCACTAAAAACGCACTCCACATATGGAGTGAATTTAGTACCAAAAGTCTGTGAATGTAAACAACATTTTGAGTAGTGAATGGTGGCTTTTCTATGAAAGTAATACGTTGTGAATGTAAAAATAAATACATGGAAATTTGAACGTATTATAAGACTGTTTGACAAACAAATAAACATTATTATCAGTGTAAGCACAAATCATTTCTGTGTGTTTTTTCTTTTTCACATTCAACTTTCACTTGCATGTGTTAGTTTCTCTCTTCAAGTGTGCAGAACTGTATTCCACCCACAGACTTTTGGCACTCATCTTGCATAGAATTCAGCAGGTACCTGCACTCAAACCATAAAAAAAAGAACAAGGAGGCCGAGGTGCAAAAATATTCCAGCACTGAGGATGGAATAGACGACAAAATGTACGCTCTTCCATACGACAAAATGTACGCTCTTCCATACGACAAAATGTACGCTCTTCCATACGACCAAATGTACGCTCTTCCATACGACCAAATGTACGCTCTTCCTTACGACAAAATGTACGCTTTTCCATATGACAAAATGTACGCTCTTCCATACGACACAATGTACGCTCTTCCATATGACAAAATGTACGCTCTTCCATACGACACAATGTACGCTCTTCTGTACGTCAAAATGTACGCTCTTCTAGACGACAAAATGTACGGTCTTTTAAGACAACAAAATGTACGGTCTTTTAGACGACAAAATGTACGGTCTTTTAGACAACAAAATGTACGGTCTTTTAAGACAACAAAACGTACGGTCTTTTAGATGACAAAATGTACGGTCTTTTAAAACAACAAAATGTACGGTCTTTTAAGACAACAAAATGTACGGCCTTTTTTGTTTAGCGCTTTTTGCACTTTACACTGGCACATTTTTCATTCTTACGAGCACGGAATTAAATTATGTACATTTTTTGCATCTCAGCCTCCTTGTTTTTTTCTTCTTTTTATGGTTTGAGTGTGAGTACTTGCTGAACTTTATAGATCTTTTTTTCTCTCACGCACCGGCCACCATTCATTCAAGCCTGAGCCCGTAATACTGCTTGTCTCCTCCTCTTGCATACAAATTAGATTCGTTGTGGTAATTTGGGGATTTGTACAGTTGTAGAACTTACCTCACAGATTACAGAAACATCAACCGCTAAGACCATGCAGCAGCTCCACTTCATCAGCTAGCCACAAGCATTAGACTGCTACACAATTGTGGTGACTTTGTCACAAGATTAAAGGGTCATGATCGTGCTAAAATAAACAACAAGCAAATAGCAGTGGTCAGATATTTCAATACCAGCAGCAGCAGCGAAATCGGAATCCAACATGACAGTGCCCAGCAGCGTTTTCAGGTGAGAAGAGGAGAAGAGGCCTACACAGGAAGAAAGAAGCAAGATGGCTGAAGGGGAAGACTCCCACACAAACACTACGCTAGACTGTAAACAACCCAAACTAGCTCATTATACATTCAGACTTTCTAAGAGTTCTAGTTACTTCAAACTATCTACTGTTCAGCCATTTTTACCTACCTTTTTCAACACAAACATTAGAATTGTAAATAATGTGCAATGAATCTGCAAATAATTTAACTAGACTTCTCCAGTGATGCTTTGAAACATCTACAACAATCTCTCTCTCTCTCTCCACTGCTATCACCAACTTAAAGGCTCAACGTTAGCCTGGTCCCAGGTTTGTGCTGTACAACCAACTTGTTCACTGCCAAACATGGCTCCCCAACCACATCTGTCCTTGTTCTAGAGCTCCTTGTAGGTCTACGATCCTTCCATACTTATAGCCAAAACTCTGGGATTTTTATGAAACGTTTGGCTGTAACAAACTAGTTTGTGGGAGTGCTGATGATCGTGACGCTCACGAGTTAGCGTGCCACTAAGTTAATAATCATGGGCTCTAATAATCATGAATGAATTAGCGTGCCACTAAGTTAATAAACATGGGCCCTAATAAACATGAATGAGTTAGCGTGCCACTAAGTTAATAATCATGGGCCCTAATAATCATGAATGAATTAGCGTGCCACTAAGTTAATAATCATGAATGAATTAGCGTGCCACTAAGTTAATAAACATGGGCCCTAATAAACATGAATGAGTTAGCGTGCCACTAAGTTAATAATCATGGGCCCTAATAATCATGAATGAGTTAGCGTGCCACTAAGTTAATAATCATGAATGAATTAGCGTGCCACTAAGTTAATAATCATGAATGAATTAGCGTGCCACTAAGTTAATAAACATGGGCCCTAATAAACATGAATGAGTTAGCGTGCCACTAAGTTAATAATCATGAATGAATTAGCGTGCCACTAAGTTAATAATCATGAATGAGTTAGCGTGCCACTAAGTTAATAATCATGAATGAATTAGCGTGCCACTAAGTTAATAAACATGGGCCCTAATAAACATGAATGAGTTAGCGTGCCACTAAGTTAATAATAATGAATGAATTACATGGCACTCTGCTGCTGATAGATACATCAGCAGCCCCCAATCCCCTCCAGGCCAAAGCAAACATTGGTTGAGTCAATCTAGTTTATTAAAACTGAATTTATCATGGTGCATCAATATAGCTGATTGGTTGAATTAGCAAAAAGTGATCGACATACACAGTCTTTGTCTCATTGTAACCCAGATTTCAACCACAAATTATACCAATAGGGTTCCAAAGATTGGTTTATTTCTAGTTGAATTTAAGTTTAATGACAACTCAATCAAATATCAACCAAAATTGTATGTTGATCTGGTGTCTTTGCTTGGAGAGTAGATTGAATTTCCTTGGATAAAGGTAGCTCTGGTCCAGTGTGCAGCTGGGCTAACACTGAGCTCAGTAAGAGGCACGTAACACCCTGGATCAGAGCTAGAGAAAATAGTAGCAGGTGATCTATGAGCTGAAACAAAAGGATGGGGGAAAAGGAAGCTCCCAGCTGCCTGAAATGTCAATGACTGAGCTATGTCTCGTCAACCTGCTATACACGGCATCTAGAGCTGAAAATCACAAAAGCATGACAGCATATTTCACTAAGTTGCCACGGGAGTACCAAGGTCTGTCTGAAGAAAACAGACGTGCAAGCATGAAGGTTGAGATTGAACGTGCATGAAGTGAGTCTGCAGCCAAAAAGAGAAAATCTGTCTCTGTGTACAGATAATATGACAGATATCACATATCACAGACATCACTACGACTACTTGTCATTTTAAAGTGTTTTTCATGGTTGCAAAGACGAGGGACGCAAATGCCATCGCTTGAAGAACGATCCAACCACATATTTACATAATTAAATTCCCCTAAATAAAGTTAATATGCTGTGTTGTTATATCTGCATATAACGTATTCTACACAGTCACTATTACTGAATCCATTGTAATACATACATCAGTGGTTCCCAACCTTTTTCTGTTACTGTATCCACCTGAATTTTGCTCTGCCCGGAGTACCCCTGAAGTACCCCCTCATTTTACCAGTAGGCCTATGGTCTCATGAGTCTTCTCAAGTAACCCCTGTGGATAGACCAAGTACCCCCTGTGGATAGACCAAGTAACCCCTGTGGATAGACCAAGTAACCCCTGTGGATAGACCAAGTACCCCCTGTGGATAGACCAAGTACCCCCAGGGGTCCTAGTACCCCTGCTTGGGAACCTCTGACATACATTATGTAATCTATTGTGTATTTTCATGAGATGAAAACTGAGTCTGACTGTTACGGTCATACAGTGTAAGGTGAAGTTTCCCCTAGATGCTGATCTTGGGTCAGTTATTGCATTTCCCCCACTAATAGTTACGTTTACGATTGGAGGAGGGGAAGCTGATCCTAGATCTATACCTAGGGGAAACATTACCCCCCCCAAGCATACGATACCAGGAGAAGGGCCTTCCTCCCATCCCAACTCCTAGCCCAACTCAATACATGCAAGTAAAGCTTAACAGGTATTAGTTCAAGCATTGCATTATGAATGCCGTTACATTCCAATGAATTCATTGTGGTTGAGATTGCAGCCGTCAGCACACCATGTTGAAACGATGTCACATGTTTTGGATAGAAGGGGTTGAGAGCATGTGTGTGTCAGCGACAGCATACATGTGTAGGATCTTAATTTGATCACCCTGTTGCAGGAGAACTTTCTTGCAATGCAAGACATTTTAAAGCTTCTGATTTCCACTTTGAAATTACCGACATGATTTTCCCTTATTAAAAAATGTATTAACCCATACAAAAATGTCCATTAATTATAATCCACATAATAATTCACATTTCCTGTTGCTGCAGGGCTATTTTCCTGATTTAGCAAACTGGCTCAAAATAAGATCCTACATCTGTATGAGATTGTCAAACTCTGCAAGTGTGTGAGAGAAAGGAGAATAAGAGTTGAAGACAGCTGGGTAGACATGACATAGAAAGAGGGGACAACTGGTATAGACTTGACATAGAAAGAGGGGACAGTTGGGGTACACATGACATAGAAATAGGGGACAGCTGGTGTAGACATGACATAAAAAGAGGGGACAGTTGGTGTAGACATGACATAGAAAGAGGGGACAGCTGGTGTAGACATGACATAGAAAGAGGGGACAGCTGGAGTAGACATGACATAGAAAGAGGGGACAGCTGGGGTACAAATGACATAGAAAGAGGGGACAGCTGGTGTAGACATGACATAGAAAGAGGGGACAGCTGGGGTAGACATCGAAAGAGGGGACAGCTGGGGTAAACATTACATAGAAAGAGGGGCAGCTGGGATAGACTTGACATAGAAAGAGGGGACAGCTGGTGTAGACATGACATAGAAAGAGGGGACAACTGGGATAGACTTGACATAGAAAGAGGGGACAGCTGGGGTAGACATGACATAGAAAGAAGGGATTTAGAAAGATGGGGAGCGTGAGGTAGGGAGGCAGGATGTGAAATATGAATAGCCACGCATGAGTGTGTTTGAGGAGCTCACAGTCCAGGGTAAAACAGAAAAGATGCCTAGGTCAGCAAAAGGTAAATTAATGCAATGCAGAAGACTGACAGAGAACAGAACATTCCTAATATTGACCTATGGTTGTGTGTGTGTGTGTGTGTGTGTGTGTGTGTGTGTGTGTGTGTGTGTGTGTGTGTGTGTGTGTGTGTGTGTGTGTGTGTGTGTGTGTGTTCGTCCCATAAGACCTGGGTTCAAATACAATTTTAAATCATTTCAAATAACGCTTACCTAGCCCAATTGAACCAGTGGAATAGTTTCACTACTGCACATCTGGCACTACAGGCAGGCTAAAGCAAACACTAGAAGCAGGGGCGCAACTTTCACTTGGGTCCCCCCCACATTCTGAAATTGCATTTTTGTCCCCCCAGTTTTATCATTGGAATGTGATACGCAACGATGTAAAGGAGTGCTTTAGGACCATGCGGATGCCTCAGAGTGGTCGGGTAGGCTGTTTGGAGTGTTTATCCGACCAGATTAATATATATATATATATATATATATATATATATATATATATATATTATATATATATATACACAGTATATATGTTATGTCCCCCCTCACATGTAATCTACATGCAGAGAGTACATGTCATCTACATGCAGTGAGTACATGTCATCTACACGCAGAGTACATGTCATCTACACGCAGAGAGTACATGTAATCTACACGCAGAGTACATGTCATCTACACGCAGAGAGTACATGTAATCTACACGCAGAGTACATGTCATCTACACGCAGAGAGTACATGTAATCTACATGCAGTGAGTACATGATGGTTTAAGTGCCCTCCCCTCAGAACTTTGTAAATCTCTCAATAATCCATCTTTTCATGACTATATTGGCTATGCTACACTATCAACTAATTTACAAGAAAATATTGAAACAAAATGGGATAGTAAAAGTCCTGGGGTTATAAATAAACTCGATTTTAATCGGGTGTTCGGTGCCCTAACCCTTGTCGGGAAATTTGGCAGACTTGGCACTTGTTCCTGCAACAACGATTCCGCCACTGTGCGCATGCTGATGTGATCAGGGAGCTCGAGACACTAGGAACAGCACATTTATCTCGCGCCGGAAAAAAAGTGATCAGCAAGCGCTTTTCCTCTCCTCTTCACATGACGAAGCGCTCAAGGGAGACAGAAATGCATTTATCTTCTGCACAACAGTAACGTGAAATGTCCACATTTAAAACAAATATTTACAAAAAAATATAGAAAACATTTCCACTTTTGACAGAGAATAAACATTTTAAACATATACATTTTTGGTTATGAATGTCGGAGAGCGCAGCGTCACAACATCCACATCTCGTGCGCGATAGCATCACATAGTGAATCATTTACAGGGTGAGTCTGGCCACCGGCTCGCTTGTTCTTTATCATCCCGGTTGCATTGCCCAACAAAGCGCTGCACCAAGAAACTGTCGGGGGTATAATCACTGCCCGCCCAGGACTCACAACTTCTTTGGCCCTTTACGCGGAAAGGCATGCACCATAGCCTAGACTGCGCGCAAAGCACCCTACTGCAATGGACCTAAAAATACAGAAAAGTGGGAGTTGAGGATTTCGACTACCGCAGTCCACCCCACTCACAGAAGCTCCTCGCTTCTAGATCCACTCTCTCTCACACACACACACACACACACACTCTGCAATAGCCTGCATCCACGGCACCTTCGCAGATACACCGAAACAAATAAAAGCACATAAAAGTTTCTTACCGGTGTTTTTATCTTTATCACTCATGTTTCACTGCAAATAAGAGCTGGTCAGTGGGCAAGTTGAAGGTAGTAGTGCTTCGATGTGAATGTGCCTGGTCGGGTTGCGCCTTCCTTCCGACTCTTCAGATGGGGCAGCAGGGACAGCAGCGGAGCGGGATGCTGAGCTGAAGTTAGATCGATAAACAGTTAAGATCTATTAGAAACGCTGTAAACACGGTAGCTATTTTGGCGTGTCTGTGTTGTGCTTCTGTTTAATGACTGAATGGGCGGGGGTTTAGGTGTGAGTGTGTGCGTCTGAGTGAGAGAGAGAGAGAGAGAGAGAGAGAGAGGCAATGAGAAGAGCCGAGCTAGGGTATATTTTGCTGCAGGCTGGAATAGTAGAACCTGCCATAGGATACTGCAGGCTGGAATAGTAGAACCTGCCATAGGATACTGCAGGCTGGAATAGTAGAACCTGCCATAGGATACTGCAGGCTGGAATAGTAGAACCTGCCATAGGATACTGCAGGCTGGAATAGTAGAACCTGCCATAGGATACTGCAGACCGGCCATCTGTCAGAAGCTGTTCCCTCAAGTATATGCGGCAGTTCCTCGGAAGTATTGAGATTTATAAAATAATGAAGATGGATGAGGTTTAAAATACTTATCTCAGAAAGTGGAGTTGTTTAACAATGCCAGCACATGGCAGTAAACTGCATATATGATACCCCCTCCTCCTTTGCGGTGTAGCAACAACCTACACAAAATAATGCATCAATATATGCTAAAAATCCACTTAGTCTGAAATGGTGGTAATCAATGTGCAGTATGGGAGCACATTCAGCGAATTTAATTGATCATACCTTTACCTAGAGGGTTTCAGAAAATGCAAGTCCAACCCTTACAACAACCAAAAAAACATGTAAAATGTGCTGATTCACATGTGAAAATCAATCACATGTGGAAAAAAATCTAATTTGCAGGTTCACTGTGTAAGAAAACAACATGTGAAAATCCCACTTTAACATGTGGAATTGCAATTCCACATGTGAAAGTTTTTCACATATGAAACTGCAAATTAGATTTTTACATATGATTGTTTTTCACATGTCAACTTGCAATTTTACATGTGAAAGTGAACATCTAATTGCAGTTTCACATGTAAGAAAACTCCACATTGTTCAAAGTAAATGTAAACAAACTCTGTATAGTCTAAAAACATTGTTAAAACTATAATTTTGATATCATGGATGGTCAGTCCTTAGCAGTTTAGTCTATGGATTTGAGAGTGGTTGCATTTCTCCAGCCCCATTCCTCAGCTTTTTAACGAAACTGTGGCGGGACTGCACTTTGTTAATGTTTCAATTAGGACTGCTGCTTTAAACACCTCTATTAGAGTTATTATATGGTGCAATTCTCTAGTAAGTGAGTTACTTTTGTGCCATTAAATATCAAGCAAAACTTGTGAAGTCTAGAACAAAATTATTTCATATTGCAATAAAAAGTAATGATAGTAACCACGTTTCCTGCCAGTTTTTATGCGAGTAAAGTCATACTGACTTTTTTAAAATCATGACAGCTGTGATGGAAACAGGAAGTTTCGGTACAATTTTACAAATGCTGACAGATAATTTGTTCGTCATACATGGTGGGATCTTTTTGTGTCGGTGAAATTCATTATGCGAGAAATTGTGTTTGAAATGCATTTATGAGCAAATATTGATATAAAAAGCAGCATATCAAAGTAAACGTGGAGTCACACGATGATACGGTGTGTGGTTCTCCCACTACGACTCGGGAAACCTTACAGTTTATTCGGTTACAGATGAAATAAATGATGAAGAACTTCACAGGGTGGTGAAAGTGCACAGTGATCTCGATGCACCTTTCAATAAATATCGAGGGTCTGATTCTGGTGACCTGATGATCGATGTTAGACGAGTACACATATTGTAGACTAGTCTACGATCACATCCTTTCCGCACTGTATCTGCGAGCACATTTGCTATTTAAAGCAACGGTTTTTGTGACAAAACTATTGGTAGGGTTGAAAAATGCGATGGAAACATGCAAAAAAAAGTATATTTTGTGTGCACGACTTCATCACGCAATGATTTTTATGTGCAACAAGTCAGTTTGGTGGAACACTCCATGATGGGAAAATTCTCTTTTTCTTTATGCATGAACATCTGTTGCTAATTGGATGGAAACCTAGCTACTGAAAACAAAACATAAACCCAAAACAATTGATAACAAAACAATATATTGCAAGGAAATACTTTTTAAATGCAAGAGCTAATGAATTGTAAATGGATGCAACAAAAATCATTTCTGCGAAAAAAATTTCATGATAACGCAATTTACTAAATCTCCTCCCTCTTTCCTACAATTTTCCCTATCTTCGGTTATGTTATCATGGCCTTTGCTTTCGCTGCCTTTTTTTCTTCTTCTAGTTTTGGCTCATTCATTTCAGCAACATAGTACCCTGCATCCCACTTCTGCATGGCTTGCCTCTTACATGGACTTGCTCCACAACATTAAGTAGTCAAACTATAGGTTCACATACTGGCGGAGCAGTGAATGGAAACAGTACAGTTCCAGTGTGAAGAACAGCACTTGCCCAGTCGGCATTTTCTGTAAAAGCTGTTCATCACTGGAACCAACTTCCTGAAAACGTAAAATGTGTGGCTAATGTTTGTGAGCTCATACAATAAGTGAAAAAGTGGTTTAAGGAACAGCAAGATTGTAGCCACTTTTATTAACCTTTTTTGTTTGCTGTTTGTAATATTTAATTGTTTTTGTATTTTCTACTACTTAATTGTTTGTATTTGTTTGTATTTTACTGTATTTTCTTTTTCACAATTATTATTTGTTATTGAAATCATTTTTAACTTGTTTTTTTTGTGTGTGAAAAGTTTGTGATTCTAAATGTTTTTATCTATCTTCCCAGGGACTACAGATGAAAACTAGCCAGCTGGCTAAATGTAGCACATTTACAGAAATGTTAATTCATTTGCATTGTCTCTGTCAAATAAATACATTTATAAATAAACTTTGATGCATGTTGTTCTTTCTCTGCTCAGGATACGTTTACAAAGGTGATGTTTGGGGTCACCATGACCTGCCGGATGCGCAAAATTATCATTATCTGGCTAATAGTTGGGGCCGGTGGTAAAATGGGCTGGTGAATTAGAAACGCCAAAGCCAATTTATGGTCCCAGTCCGCACCTGACCATGACCGAAGGCTTGCTGTGTGGACATAAAACTTATTTTTCTTTTGTTCCAAAATGTTTGCATCACCATGTCTAGCACCCATTGCACCTGTGATAATATATTTTGAAATGTAACCCTGCGAGAGAATGCATAATCATGTTCAGTTTTGCAGTGGTATTTATCTTTATTCAAATGGTCCGAAATGAATACCAAACAATGTAATACATATTTATGCATGTCTTTGATTTGGCTGTTTGTCGACTATGACTTTATAAATCAGTAAAATACATTTTTTCAACTTGAACATGGAAATTGAATAATTACAGTAAGCCAAAAATATCCTAAGGTGATTTATTTCCGTATTCAGCCATTAACTGAGCCCCTTCCTCTGTTGATCTGCATCTCCGTTGCCCTGGATCCTTTCTGTATCCTGTTAGAACACTGTCTTACTACAGTCACCTGCTAGGATCAGGAAGTCTTTAGTTAACCTGGCTCTATGTGATCCATCTTGAATGGCAGGTGATACGTTTATGACAATGTTAGTCAATTAATAGCCTAGCAAAAAGAGAACGTTTTGTCAGAAAGATATCAATATTTGATGAATGAGGATCAATAACATTGCCTCAAGTCTATGGTCTCCATTACTCAACAGTAATATAGCACTGAAATGAACAACTGTTAGCGGATAAATGTACCACACATTTTATCAAAGGACCTCCGTTTAAATGTGTGAACTTTAATCCCTTCTTGACCCCACTTCCCACCCTGAAAGAACATTAGTCTAATGTGTGTGCAGTGATCTCTTCCAGTACACTGTACCGCAGTGGTGTGTTTTACAATTCATCTTTTTCCTTTTACGTAATCCAAATTCTCTGGTCCAAATTGGTTGGATCTACCTTTCCCACCTCTGCCCACTACAGGCTCAACAACAAGACCAGCTTGGGATCCGTTTAAAAAAAACACAACATTTTGAAGGACTTCCGAAGTAGCCATACACATCTACCATCCCTCAAGATCTTTATTTATTCAGTACATGTATTAAAACGAGTCACCACGTGAGGTATTATCTAACCGGCTCATTGATCAAAGTCTGAGAAACCACCTAGTCAGCTCTCTGTTAGGACACTAGGATAACAGATTGTGTTTCCTGATGGTATAAAAATAAGTTTGTTTCCAGACTGCTGAAATAGATGGCCAAATCAAACTCAACAGGGCATCAGTCTTTGGCTACAGACCCCTCATTTTATGTACACTGAACAAAAATATAAACGCATTATGTAATGTGTTGGTCCCATGTTCCATGAGCTGAAATAAAAAAATCCCTGAAATATTCCATACACACAAAAAGCTTTTCTCTCTCAGTAATAAAGCCCTTTTGTGGGGAAAACCTCATTCTGATTGGCTGGTCCTGGCTCCCCCATGGCTGCACTCCTGTCCATAGATCTTTTAAATTGTTGTTCAGTCTATATAAAATAAACATACAAATATATTATTTGCATGAAAGAAATTGGTTTAGTATGTAGATTGGTCCAGGATAATGCAAAAGAGCCTGATCCAAAGCAAAAAAAGTTCAGCAGGATATGGATTAACAATGTCGTATGTTGTAAATAGGTCCAGGTTGGTGCATAGGATTCACATGACGCACATAATGAACTACTAACACAGTGTGTTTCTGGACATCATCACCCGTTACCATAGTAATGGACAAACTCTTGAAAAGGATGGGGAGTTAGAGAAACAGTAGCTGGAACACAGTTGTTCTGGATCTGCCTCTTATGGTCATTGTCACGCCAAACAGACTGGCCTCAAGGTCCTTATTGAACTTGGGTGGTGGGTGGGAGTGTCTGTCAGTCTGGTGGTGGATGGGAGTGTGTCAGTCTGGTGGTGGGTGGGAGTGTGTCAGTCTGGTGGTGGGTGGGAGTGTGTCAGTCTGGTGGTGGGTGGGAGTGTGTCAGTCTGGTGGTGGGTGGGAGTGTGTCAGTCTGGTGGTGGGTGGGAGTGTCTGTCAGTCTGGTGGTGGGTGGGAGTGTGTCAGTCTGGTGGTGGGTGGGAGTGTGTCAATCTGGTGGTGGGTGGGAGTGTGTCAGTCTGGTGGTGGGTGGGAGTGTCTGTCTGGTGGTGGGTGGGAGTGTCTGTCAGTCTGGTGGTGGGTGGGAGTGTCTGTCAGTCTGGTGGTGGGTGGGAGTGTCTGTCAGTCTGGTGGTGGTGGGAGTGTCTGTCAGTCTAGTGGTGGGTGGGAGTGTCTGTCAGTCTGGTGGTGGGTGGGAGTGTCTGTCAGTCTGGTGGTGGGTGGGAGTGTCAGTCTGGTGGTGGGTGGAAGTGTCTGTCAGTCTGGTGGTGGGTGGGAGTGTGTCAGTCTGGTGGTGGGTGGGAGTGTGTCAGTCTGTTGGTGGTGGGAGTCTGTCAGTCTGTTGGTGGGTGGGAGTGTCTGTCAGTCTGGTGGTGGGTGGGAGTGTGTCAGTCTGGTGGTGGGTGGGAGTGTCTGTCAGTCTGGTGGTGGGTGGGACTGTCTGTCAGTCTGGTGGTGGGTGGGAGTGTCTGTCAGTCTGGTGGTGGGTGGGAGTGTCTGTCAGTCTGGTGGTGGGTGGGAGTGTGTCAGTCTGGTGGTGGGTGGGAGTGTCTGTCAGTCTGGTGGTGGGTGGGAGTGTCTGTCAGTCTGGTGGTGGGAGTGTGTCAGTCTGGTGGTGGGTGGGAGTGTCTGTCTGGTGGTGGGTGGGAGTGTCTGTCAGTCTGGTGGTGGTGGGAGTGTGTCAGTCTGGTGGTGGGTGGGAGTGTCTGTCAGTCTGGTTGTGGGTGGGAGTGTGTCAGTCTGGTGGTGGGTGGGAGTGTGTCAGTCTGGTGGTGGGTGGGAGTGTCAGTCAGTCTGGTGGTGGTGGGAGTGTGTCAGTCTGGTGGTGGGTGGGAGTGTCTGTCAGTCTGGTGGTGGGTGGGAGTGTCTGTCAGTCTGGTGGTGGGTGGGAGTGTGTCAGTCTGGTGGTGGGTGGGAGTGTCTGTCAGTCTGGTGGTGGGTGGGAGTGTCTGTCAGTCTGGTGGTGGGTGGGAGTGTCTGTCAGTCTGGTGGTGGGTGGGAGTGTGTCAGTCTGGTGGTGGGTGGGAGTGTCTGTCAGTCTGGTGGTGGGTGGGAGTGTCTGTCAGTCTGGTGGTGGGAGTGTGTCAGTCTGGTGGTGGGTGGGAGTGTCAGTCTGGTGGTGGGTGGGAGTGTCTGTCAGTCTGGTGGTGGTGGGAGTGTGTGTCAGTCTGGTGGTGGGTGGAAGTGTCTGTCTGTCAGTCTGGTGGTGGGTGGGAGTGTCTGTCAGTCTGGTGGTGGTGGGAGTGTCTGTCAGTCTGGTGGTGGTGGGAGTGTCTGTCAGTCTAGTGGTGGGTGGGAGTGTCTGTCAGTCTGGTGGTGGGTGGGAGTGTGTCAGTCTGGTGGTGGGTGGGAGTGTCTGTCAGTCTGGTGGTAGGTGGGAGTGTCTGTCAGTCTGGTGGTGGGTGGGAGTGTCTGTCAGTCTGGTGGTGGGTGGGAGTGTCTGTCAGTCTGGTGGTGGGTGGGAGTGTCTGTCAGTCTGTTGGTGGTGGGAGTCTGTCAGTCTGGTGGTGGGTGGGAGTGTCTGTCAGTGGGTGGGAGTGTGTCAGTCTGGTGGTGGGTGGGAGTGTCTGTCTGGTGGTGGGTGGGAGTGTCTGTCAGTCTGGTGGTGGTGGGAGTGTGTCAGTCTGGTGGTGGGTGGGAGTGTCTGTCAGTCTGGTTGTGGGTGGGAGTGTGTCAGTCTGGTGGTGGGTGGGAGTGTGTCAGTCTGGTGGTGGGTGGGAGTGTCAGTCAGTCTGGTGGTGGTGGGAGTGTGTCAGTCTGGTGGTGGGTGGGAGTGTCTGTCAGTCTGGTGGTGGGTGGGAGTGTCTGTCAGTCTGGTGGTGGTGGGAGTCTGTCAGTCTGGTGGTGGGTGGGAGTTTCTGTCAGTCTGGTGGTGGGTGGGAGTGTGTCAGTCTGGTGGTGGGTGGGAGTGTCTGTCAGTCTGGTGGTGGGTGGGAGTGTCTGTCAGTCTGGTGGTGGGTGGGAGTGTCTGTCAGTCTGGTTGTGGGTGGGAGTGTCTGTCAGTCTGGTGGTGGGTGGGAGTGTGTCAGTCTGGTGGTGGGTGGGAGTGTCTGTCAGTATGGTGGTGGGTGGGAGTGTGTCAGTCTGGTGGTGGGTGGGAGTGTCTGTCAGTCTGGTGGTGGGTGGGCGTGTGTCAGTCTGGTGGTGGGTGGGAGTGTGTCAGTCTGGTGGGTGGGAGTGTGTCAGTCTGGTGGTGGGTGGGAGTGTCAGTCTGGTGGTGGGTGGGAGTGTCTGTCAGTCGGGTGGTGGGTGGGAGTGTGTCAGTATGGTGGTGGGTGGGAGTGTGTCAGTCTGGTGGTGGGTGGGAGTGTCTGTCAGTCTAGTGGTGGGTGGGAGTGTCTGTCAGTCTAGTGGTGGGTGGGAGTGTGTCTGTCTGGTGGTGGGTGGGAGTGTCTGTCAGTCTGGTCAGACCTTTAAACAGGTTAACATTCACAAGGCTGCAGGGCCAGACTTCATGACTGGACGCCGCGAGGTGGTAAGTGTAGGCAACAACACATCCACCACACTAACCCTCAACACGGGGGCCCCTCAGGGGTACGTGCTTAGTCCCCTTGCCCTCCTGGTCAAGCACAACTCCAAAATTATCATTAAGTTTGCCGACGACACGACGGTGGTAGGCCTGATCACCGACGACGATAAGACAGCCTATAGGGAGGAGGTCAGAGACCTGGCAGTGTGGTGCCAGGACAACAACCTCTCCCTCAATGTGATCAAGACAAAGGAGCTGATTGTGGACTACAGGAAAAGGAGGGCCGAGCACGCCCCCATTCTCATCGACGGGGCTGTAGTGGAGCAGGTTGAGAGCTTCAAGTTCCTTGGTGTCCAAATCACTAAGGACCTATCATGGTCCAAACACACCAACACAGTCGTGAAGAGGGCACAACAAAGCCTATTCCCCCTCAGGAAACTAAAAGATCCTCAAAAGGTTCTACAGCTGCAACATCGGGAGCATCCTGACTGGTTGCATCACTGCCTGGTACGGCAACTGCTCAGCCTCCGACCGCAAGGCACTACAGAGGGTAGTGCGTACGGCCCAGTACATCACTGGGGCTAAGCTGCCTGCCATCCAGGACCTCTATACCAGGCTGTGTCAGAGGAAGGTCCTAAAATTGTCAAAGACCCCAGCCACCCCAGCCATAGACTGTTCTCTCTACTACCGCATGGCAAGCAGTACCAGAGCGCCAAGTCTAGGACAAAAAGGCTTCTCAACAGCTTTTACCCCCAAGCCATAAGACTCCTGAACAGGTAATCAAATGGCTACCTGGACTATTTGCATTATGTGCCCCCACCCAACCCCTCTTTTTACGCTGCTGCTACTAGCTGTTTATCATATATGCATAGTCACTTTAACTATACATTCATGTACATACTACATCAATTAGCCCGACTAACTGGTGCCCCCGCACATTGGCTACCCGGTCTATCAGCATTGTGTCCCACCACCCGCCAACCCCTCTTTTACGCTACTGCGACTCTCTGTTTATCATATATGAATAGTCACTTTAACCATATCTACATGTACATACTACCTCAATTAGCCCGACTAACTGGTGCCTGTATATATGGTGCCTCACTACTGTCATAGCCTCGCTACTGTTATTTTTCACTGTCTTTTTACTGTTGTTTTTATTTCTTTACTTAAGTATTGTTCACCTAATACCTATTTTTTTACTTAAAAATTGCACTGTTGGTTAGAGCCTGTAAGTAAGCATTTCACTGTAAGGTCTACACCTGTTGTATTCGGCTCACGTGACAAATAAACTTTGATTTGCTGAACAGTTAATCAAATGGCCATCAGGACTATTTACATGGACCCCCTTATTTTACTCTTATTTATGATGATTTTTTGCACTCTTGCATAGGCTCGATGTACACTCACTGGACTCTACCCACACACTCATTCATACTACACTGACACTCCAACACACACACAGATAAACACACACGGACACACACAAAACACACACATGCATATTGATGCTACACACACACCGCTGCTACTCTCTGTTTATTATCTATGTATAGTCACTTTACCCCTACCTACATGTACAAATTACCTCAACTAACCCGTACCCCTGCACATTGGTACCAGTACCCCTTGTATATACTGTAGCCTTGTTATTGTTACTTTATTGTGTTACTATTTTTCCTTTAGTTTATTTAGCACATTTTTCTTAGTTACTTTTTTAAAACTCTGCATTGTTGGTTAAGGGCTCTTAAGTCAGCATTTCAGGGAAAGGTCTACCTATACCTATTGTATTTACATACTGTATATAGACTTTTGTTCTACTGTATTATTGACTGTATGTTTGCTTATTCAATGTGTAACTCTGTGTTGTTGTATGTGTCGAACTGCTTTGCTTTTATACTTGGCCAGGTCGCAGTTGCAAATGAGAACTTGTTCTCAACTAGCCTACCTGGTTAAATAAAGGTGAAATAAAAAAATAAAAGTATTCGGCGCATGTGACAAATACAATTTGATTTGATTTGTCCTTCGAACTGGCCACCGTCTGTACCCTTGTGGGGACTATTGGGATATGAGGGAGAGAAAGAAGCTAGAGATAGAAGGGGTGGCAAGTTATATCCATCCATTCCAGACACACAGGCTGTGTTTATACAGGCAGCCTATTTTGGTCTTTAGCCACTAATTGGCCTTTTGACAGATCAGATATTTTGCCAATAGTTGGGCAAAAGAACAGAATTGGGTTACCTGTTTAAATACAGCCACAGAGACACACCCAGACAAGATACTTCCTGTCACATGACTGATGCCATTGCCAGCCCTTATGCAGACAGAAGAGGACCCTGGTTGGCGTCTGTTCATGGCAGATCGATAAGAGGACCTGAAAGAAGACACCAGACCACTGCTGGGAAAAATGCACTGTATCGATCAGAGAGGAACCCAGAGTCCTCTATAGACTTTTCCACCACAGGGGGAGAGAGAGTGAGAGAGAGTGTGTGTGCAATTGTGCGTGTGTGTCTGTTGTTGCAGTGCTGAAGGGTTGAGCAGACTTGTGCGGTACACTAATGCAGTGCTTCTCAAACCTCTCCTCGGGGGATATTTCACAATTTTGTTGTAGCTCTGGACTAGCTCACCAGATTCACCTATTGAAGGGCTTGATGATTAGTTGCCAAGTTGAATCAGAATAGCTGTAGAATAGATCAAATACATGGAATGGCTGGGGGTCCCTAAGGAGAGGTTTGAGAACCACTGCACTAATGTAATCATGCATGCTTAATAGAGCTTAACAGCCAACTCTAAACCACCAACAGCTTTTACCTAAGTCTACTTCTGGGGCCTCTCAAATATTTATGCCTCTCCCCTCTGTTCTTTTCTTCTTCTCCTTTCCATCTTGACTTCTCCAATCTTTCTGTCGTTTCTCCTCCCCTGTACCTTCTCTCCTCTTCCCTCACCATCTCGCCTCATCCCTCTCCTCTCTTCCGACCTAGACCTGCAGAATATCATCTAACTTGACAGCGTGTCCTTGGGGTTTACACTCTCTGGCAAAGTTAGACTCTATCTCTCTCTACCCCTCGCTTTCTGTTTTTCATTTTCCTCTCTCACTATCTCTGTCCTAAAGTATCTCACTTTCTCTATTGGATCTGTCCGATTAGTTTCCAAACACAACAATGCTCCAACATCAACTCCTCTCGTCTTTCTTTCCTGTGTCTTTCCCCCTCTTAATTGCCTTGTATGTTCTTGTTCTCTCCCTATTGTCTTTCCTGTACACAACAAAGTAATACTAAATGGGGTACATTAAAGGTTAGCAGAGTGAAAGGATGAAATGTACAGTTAGTTACAGTAGCAAGCTCTGAGCAAGTCAAGCATGTGACGTGCAAGTTGTGGGACAGCACAATGGTGTGGGGCAGTTCCTTTTTCAAAGACTGCAGTGCAGCTATTCTAGAGGTAAATTCCACCTTAAGCCTACCTATTTCTGGGATCATTGGCAAGCTTTGTGAAAACTTTGTGGAGTCTGTCCAGGTGCCAATAATCAAGCCCAGGGCGGTCGATACTCTTAACCTCGTCCCAGTCGAGACAACACTCCTCTCCTGGTGGTCCTATGAATAAAGCCTATACATTTTATCTTGCTCCCTCTCCCACCCTCTCTCTCGCTCGACCAACTTCCATATTCTCACATCTCTTTGGTCCTCAGCCAGATGTTGCACAGTTGTTAGAACATTTCCCACTAGGGGGCAGTAAAATATAATACATATTACTAACATGAGGTGGTTAGACTGTCTACTACTCTGTTCTGTTTTCCTAATGTTTTGGGGGGAATGCACAAAGATTTCACATTTGCACATGTCTGCACGCAGAAAATGAATTATACTGTAAAGTGTAGCTCTCTGTTCAAGATAGACCTACTTACTCAGCACTGAATCCGAACGAAGATGTCCTAGAATTCTAAGATAACCTACCCTTCTCCGCTACGGTCGAACGTAGGCCACAGACTGTGTCTGTAATCTCGGTAACCATAGGATCTTTGTCCCAACCCGGCAGTGACGGTTGTGCGACGTTTGGTTGGGGTCATAAACATGGCGTGGAGAGGATATTTTGTCAAATGGACCAAAACAGAATGTATAAATTCTGTCTCCACAGTTTCGAGAGGTAGCAGGTGAGCAATTGAGACCCGGATGCGCGACATATTCACGTTGGAACATTGTTGCGAACAACGGCGAAGTTACGACATTGGTTGTTGCGCTGGTTACCTAAACATCTTCTGACTGTCATTTTTAGATCACTTTACTGCATTAAATTGCGGTAGTTAAGTGTTTAAATACTATTGCTACAATTGCTGTACAGTTGTCTCGTCATATATTTAGAATGACACTGGCTGTGTTCGAGAGCATCAAATTCATGATGAATAATGGGTAAAATGGTCACTGACTGACTGACTGACTGACTGACCTACAAATAATAATGAGTAGTTATTTATGATGCATGGTGATTTGTAGATCAGTCAGTCGGCAGTCTCCTGTCGGCTGCGATGTCGAACAAACCCAATGACAGTCGCATTCAAATCTAGTCAGCATAACGACACTTTCCTGTATTGTGTTTGGCTATTGCTTTGCAAAATAGGCCTAGTCCGTTACAACGCTGTTATTATGCATCAACGATTTTTGAGGAATAAATGAATGGTAAACCGCAAAGAAATATCTGCAACATAGGCTAGGGAGAGATCTCAGGTGCATACACCTCGCGTCCTCTCTCCTTCTCAAAACCCACTGGATGAGAAAGCCAGAGATCCCGCCCCTCTGACCTTCTCCTCCAATGGGTTTTGAGAAGGAGACGAGGAGTGAGGAAGTAATATGCAATGGTAGTGGTGAGGAGGAGGAGGAGGAGTCTCCAGCTGTGTTGGATACTTATACTAACCGCACTATTTGTGACGTGAATTGAGTATATAGTATGCTTATTTGTCATAGTATGGATATAGGTAGTATGCCAGAAGTTCCCAGATGTCGTACAAAATTCTCCAAAATATGAAGTATACACGCAGAGGACACAATTTTCATACTTTTAGGGCCCATAATACAATTCTTCAGCAAATGGACGTGGCTTCACATCGTTTTCAGATTTGAAGAAAATGGCAGAAAATATGCAGCCGAAGTACAACGAGAGCGGATACAAAATCATTGCTTTAACTAATTACTGACAAATGTTAAGAAAATGTTGAGCAATGTAATAAAGTAACGACTTTTCAAATAAGTTACCTTACACGTTATGTTGGCTGACAATTTGTTAGCTATGCTGTCCTTACGAACCACATAGCATATCATTACAGCTGTATGTACCGGGATGTTAACTAGCTACCTAACGTTAGTTGGCTACTTATACATCAAACTTGCCAGTATATTAACTATAGGCTATAACTATAGGCTATAACTATAGGCTATAACTATAGGCTATAACTATAGGCTATAACTATAGGCTATAACTATAGGCTATAACTATAGGCTATATTAACTACCCAACGTTTATTGACTTGATTATTCCCGTCATTCTTAGCTTAACTAAATGGTATAGTCGTGGTGCAATCTGACAACGCTCTGAACATACAATCTGACTACGCTCTGAACATACAATCTGACTACGCTCTGAACATACAATCTGACAACGCTCTGAACATGCAAATTGACAACGCTCTGAACATACAATCTGACAACGCTCTGAACATACAATCTGACAACGCTCTGAACATACAATCTGACAACGCTCTGAACATACAATCTGACAACGCTCTGAACATACAAACTGACAACGCTCTGAACATACAAACTGACAACGCTCTGAACATGCAAATTGACAACGCTCTGAACATACAATCTGACTACGCTCTGAACATACAATCTGACAACGCTCTGAACATACAATCTGACAACGCTCTGAACATGCAATCTGACAACGCTCTGAACATACAAACTGACAACGCTCTGAACATGCAAATTGACAACGCTCTGAACATACAATCTGACAACGCTCTGAACATACAATCTGACAACGCTCTGAACATGCAAATTGACAATCTGACAACGCTCTGAACATGGAAATTGACAACGCTCTGAACATACAATCTGACAACGCTCTGAACATACAATCTGACAACGCTCTGAACATACAAACTGACAATCTGACAACGCTCTGAACATGCAAATTGACAATCTGACAACGCTCTGAACATACAAATTGACAATCTGACAACGCTCTGAACATGGAAATTGACAACGCTCTGAACATACAATCTGACAACGCTCTGAACATACAATCTGACAACGCTCTGAACATACAAACTGACAATCTGACAACGCTCTGAACATGCAAATTGACAATCTGACAACGCTCTGAACATACAAATTGACAATCTGACAACGCTCTGAACATACAAATTGACAATCTGACAACGCTCTGAACATACAAATTGACAATCTGACAACGCTCTTAACATACAAATCGACAATCTGACAACGCTCTGAACATACAATCTGACAACGCTCTGAACATACAATCTGACAACGCTCTGAACATACAAACTGACAATCTGACAACGCTCTGAATTTACGAGCGCACTCTGGCACTCCACATTGAATTTAAGAACACACCCGAAGTCCTAAGATGTCAAACTAGTCATGTGTTATGCTAACTAGCTAGTAAGAGGTTGCATAGCAACAGCATCAACTTCCGGTAGACAGGTTAAGTACGCTCAACTGAAAGCATACTGTTTGATTACGAACTTGGCAAAACTAGGAATTTGTGGTAAGTTCATGGGGGCCGCCATCTTTTTGCACCTCTGCTATAGAGCTCACCGGCTTGTAGTCCCAAAACCCGGAAATTAGTTACCTCTGGTTCGTTCAGCCATCTGTACGGGGGAAAATGTTTTGGGATAAACGCTGAAGATGTTATGCGTTTTGTTCTATGAGATATAGTTAAAAAAAATATATCAGTCAGTTAACATGACCTTTTATGAATTATGAAGAATTTGTGCTTGTTTTGATTACATAAATGCTTAAAAAAAAATCACAAAAAGTAATATTAGCTGATGTCATAGAACAAAACGTATAAGATCTCCTAAGCACGTTACTCGTTTTACCACAAACATTATTCTCAGTGTTTATCCAAAAACCCTACAAAAAGGGCATTAATTTCTCCATAGGCTTTGTCCAACGAACCATGGCAGAGTTAGTGCCTACAAAAAGACACCATTACTATTTCCCTAGGTCTTAACGTTAATCCGAATTGTGGCTGCCAGGAACTTACCAAACGGGGGTTTGGCCAGTGTGTTAAGGTTTAAAGGGTTAAAGTTAAGAGGGTGCATCAGCAGTAGAGACCTGAAGTACAATGAGATATACTATTCTTGCAAAACCCATTTCGTCAGTGTTCGATGAGCTGTGACTTATGACCTACTCATCTGGATGAAACCAAGGAAAAGATGAATGAAAACATCCACACATCTGCATAATCTGTAGATCTATGGATCATCTGTTCCCAACCAATGTGTGTTAACAAGTTGTCTTCCTGTCCTTCTAAAGGTTTACCCTCCACCCCCAGCAGAGGTGTGGTTTCCGGAAAGAAGCGAGGAAACCAGAGACATGGAAGAGGGACCGGGGCATCCCAGAAGAAACAGGCCCCCCCCCCTCTGAGGCTGCCGATGCGGTGGTGTCTCGGAAAGCGGTGCCCCCTAAAACAGGACCCCCACCCCCTGGCGCGGCCCCCAGGCGTACGGGGAAGCTGTTCAAGCCCTTTATGTTCACAATAGGGGTAAGTTCTAGCAAGACAGACTTTTTTTTTTATTCCCAAAGAATTGTCATATGGGAAGTCACCGTTCTATAGTTTTCATGCATTTGATTCATATGTATTCATTGAGTATTCATATTTAACATAGTGAATCATATACAGTTGAAGTGGGAAGTTTAAATACACTTAGGTTGGAGTCATTAAAACTCATTTTTTCAACCACTCCACACATTTTTTGGCAAGTCGGTTAGGACATCTACTTTGTGCATGACACAAGTCATTTTTCCAACAATTGTTTACAGACAAATTATTTCACTTATAATTCACTGTATCACAATTCCAGTGGGTCAGAAGTTTACATACGATAAGTTGACTCTGCCTTTAAACAGCTTGGAAAATTCCATTGCTTTAGAAGCTTCTGATAGGTTAATTGACATCATTTGAGTCAATTGGAGGTGTACCTGTGGATGTATTTCAAGGCCTTCCTTCAAACTTAGTGGCTCTTTGCTTGACATAATGGGAAAATCAAAAGAAATCAGCCAAGACCTCAGAAAATTGAAGACCTCCAGAAGTCTGGTTCATCCTTGGGAGCAATTTCCAAACGCCTGAAGGTACTACGTTCATCTGTACAAACAATAGTACGCAAGTATAAACACCATGGGACCACGCAGCTGTCATACCGCTCAGGAAGGAGACGCGTTCTGTCTCCTAGAGACGAACATACTTTGGTGCGAAAAGTGCAAATCAATCCCAGAACAACAGCAAAGGACCTTGTGAAGATGCTGGAGGAAACAGGTAGAAAAGTATCTATATCCACATAACCTGAAAGGCCGTTCAGCAAGGAAGAAGCCGCTGCTCCAAAACCTCCATAAAAAAGCCAGACTACGGTTTGCAACTGCACATATGGACAAAGATTGTACTTTTTTGAGAAATGTCCTCTGGTCTGATGAAACAAAAATATAACTTTTTGGCCATAATGACCACCGTTATGTTTGGAGGAAAAAGGGGGAGGCTTGCAAGCCGAAGAACACCATCCCAACCGTGAAGCACGAGGGGGGCAGCATCATGTTGTGGGGGTGCTTTGCTGCAGGAGGGACTGGTGCACTTCACAAAATTGATGGCATCATGAGGAAATAAAATTATGTGGATATATTGAAGCAACATCTCAAGACATCAGTCAGGAAGTTAAAGCTTGGTCGCATTTGGGTCTTCCAAATGGACAATGACCCCAAGCTTACTTCCAGAGTTGTGGCAAAATGGCTTAAGGACAACAAAGTCCTGACCTCAATCCTATAGAAAATCTGTGGTCAGAACTGAAAAAGCGTGTGTGAGCAAGGAGACCTACAAACCTGACTCAGTTACACCAGCTCTGTCAGGAAGAATGGGCCAAAATTCACCCAACTTATTGTGGGAGGCTTGTGGAAGGCAACCAGAAACGTTTGACCCAAGTTAAACAATTTAAAGGCAATGCTACCAAATACTAATTGAGTGTATGTAAACTTTTGACCCACTGGGAATGTGATGAAAGAAATAAAAGCTGAAATAAATAATTCTCTCTACTATTATTCTGACATTTCACATTCTTAAAATAAAGTGGTGATCCTAACTGACCTAAGACTGGGAATCTTTACTAGGATTAAATGTCAGGAATTGTGGAAAATGTATTTGGCTAAGGTGTATGTAAACTTCTGACTTCAACTGTATAACATGCAACTCAATGTCTTTAAAGAGTAACTTACAAGTACATGTTCATCCAGTGAACAAAGCTGCACGGTGGGCAGTCCAAGAAAAAGGAAGGTAAGCTTGTATGACTCCATGTTAGTTTACAGGGTGCTCCTTTGGTGCGGCCGCCATCTTGCAATACGAGTCCTTGAAGTCACGAGTGAAGACAGCCAGGGACGAGGCTGAGCAAGAGAAAAGCGAAAAGGTAAGGGTGTGATGGAGATGTATTATTTGTGTGACAAAATGCAGGGTTTTGTACAAGATGCTTGAGGTGCTTGAATTTGGAACTTAAATACCTCAAATCTGACATTTTCTCAAGTTGGTACTTGAAAAGTACTTGAATTAAGAGGAGAACAGAAAATGGTAAAATATGTTAATCTGAAAAATATTAGAACAGTTTAGTGGTTTTGCTAATTAATTTCCAGGCAGACTACTGAGTTTTATTTCCTCACGTGTTTCGCTCTCTGGTTGGGTTGCCAGGCGAGCTCATTCCCCCCACACTACCACTCAACCAGGCAGGTACAGAACTGACTGATTAGGTGCCGCCAAAACGTCACATCGATAGCTAGAATGCTGCGCAAATGTAGATTCCAATCTTTTTTTCTTGTCTTTAAAAAAAACTTTTACCCCTATTTCTCCCCAAGTTATAGACTTGTCCCATCGCTGCAACTCCCGTACGGACTCGGGAGAGGCGAAGGTCGAGAGCCATGCGTCCTCCGAAACACGACCCTGCCAAGCTGCACTGCTTCTTGACATACTGCTTGCTTAACCCGGAAGCCAGCCGCACCAATGTGTCGGAGGAAACACCATACGCCTGGTGACCGTGTCAGCGTGCATTGCGCCCGGCCCGCCACAGGAGTCGCTCGTGTGCGATGGGACAAGAACATCCCTGCCAGCCAAACCCTCCCCTAACCCGGACGATGCTGGGCCAATTGTGCGCCGCCCCATGGGTCTCCTGGTCACGACAGAGCCTGGACCTCTAGTGGCACAGCTAGCACTGCGATGCAGTGCCTTAGACCACTGTGCCACTCGGGAGGCCCCATAAATTCAAACCTGCCTGGCAGGATATTGATGTTTATGAAGGGGTTTTGCCAGAACCAACCAGGGATGTAATTAGAGGGTGAACGTCGTTTATTCACCTTTTCTTTTGTTCATTATCGTTTATCCACTTATTGCTTTCCCAGTGTTGATCAACGCTCAGAAGGATTCTTGATCCGAGTTCTAGTTCCATCCCCTACCTCTACGAACGAGTGGATTCACGAGTGATTCACGAGTGATTCACGAGTGATTCACGTATTCTCGATTATGTTCGCCCTCTCCCTCCGGATTTTCCTTTTTTTGAGCAGCGCCTTCATTCACCACTCTGTCCAAAGGGAAACTCTGCCCATGACATAGGCCAAGAGGTGAAATGAACTACCTCAGCCCAGACCTACAGTGGGCAAGTAGCAGAGAGACGCAGCTGACAGTGGGAATTATTGTAACATCCCTCGACTCCTGCCCTCTCAACAGACATCCTTCAAACAACACCCCCCTCCCCACAACTGGTAAATAGTTGCTGATATTTCAGTCAGATGTCTAACTAGCTCAAGGGCTCTGTCTTTTAGCCGGCTAGCTAGCTAGCTATAACTAGCTGGCTAGAAGGATGAAGTTGGAAGCTAACGGTGAACGGAGCCTGACTTCAGCAGGAGCAGTTGACTGAAATGAAGATAGCTATAATCAAAAGATGGGCTACTTTAAGTTCTCGTAACGAAATACCTTTTCTTTATAGAGAGTAGTGAGACAGACAGTGGTGAGTCAGGCTGCAATGAAGGAGGCAAAGGAGATACACAGAGAGAGAAAGCATTGAAGCCAGCAGGGAGAGAGGTTAGTAGTACAGTGGTTCCCAAACTAGGGGGCCAGGACCCATGTGGGGTCCTCTGAGAAAATCTTTAATCTTATCAAACACATTAATAACTTGTTTCCCTTCAAATGGGTTGAGAACACAACATTTCAGAGTCAACTAAGATCATTTTAAACTGTCAGAATTCACTCTCATGTCATTATGTGTTGGGACAGCCTGTGGGACCTAAAATTGAGTGAAATGTTAAGACTATTTAGACAATTTAATATGTACACTGAACAAAAATATAAACGCAACATGCAACAATTTCAAAGATTTTACTGAGTTACAGTTCATATGAGGAAATCAGTCAACATCATCAGTCCTGACTTACCACTCATGTATGTAGTAAATAAGTAGTGAAACGCGTATTATTGAGCAGTGGTGTAAAGTACTTAAGTAAAAATACTTTAAAGTACTACTTAAATCGTTTTTCATACTATCTGTACTATACTATTTATATTTTGTACAACTTTTACTTCACTACATTCCTTATGAAAATAATGTACTTTTTACTCCATACATTTTCCCTGACACCCAGAAGTACTAGCTACATTTTGAATGCTTAGCAGGACAGGAAAATGGTCCAATTCACGCACTTATCAAGAGAACATCTCTACTGCCTCTGATCTTGCTGACTCACTAAACACACGCTTCATTTGTAAATTATGTCTGAGTGTTGTAGTATGCCTTTTGCTATCCGTAAATAAAAAGGGGGAAAAAAGAACATTTTGCAGTCTGATTTGCATAATAAGGAATTTGAAATGATTTATACTTTTATTTTTCATAAGTATATTTTAGCAAATACATTTAATACATAAGTATATGTAAAACCAAATACTTTTAGAATTTTACTCAAGTAGTATTTTACTGGGTGACTCACTTTTACTTGAGTCATTTTCTGTTAAGGTAACTTTTACTTTTACTCAAGTATGACAATTGGGTACTTTTTCCACTACTGTTATTGAGTAGAACTTGTTAGGTAGTGATGAATAGTACTTTTTTGTTTGTTTGTGGTAATATACTGCCATCTGTGGCGACTAGAAACAATTGCATAATATGAATTATTACAAATTGATGGTCTTTGAAAATAAATATTAGTGCTTGAAAAAGTATCTGAAAGTCCTTGAATTTTACTTGCCACTGTCTGTACAAACCCTGAAAATGACAAACGTGTGTCTCCTCTTGTATTTGGATCCTAGGCATCGCAAGACATGACATACTGGCACAACTGGTGGAACCAGCTAACAGACTTCCAGAAACAGGTCATCCTGCTCATGTCCTTTGTGGACGATTTCTGGAGCAGCCTGACTGAGGGTCAGCAGATGGCCACTGGTAAGGATCCCTGAAAGGGTGATGCATAACGGGGAGGAATGGGCGACTACGGCCCAGAAGGACCACCGTGTGTGCTTCAGATGTCGTTCCAGCCCAGCTCTAACACGCCTAATTTGAAGTGGTCTATGGTTAAAATTTTAAAGGCCATGATTAGTTGATTTGTAGTGTGTTAGAGCAGGGATGGAGCAAAAGCTTGCACACACTGTGGCTTACCCCTGAATTGAGAGGGTATTACGATCAACAAGATAGAGAGGCTGCCTTAGGACCAGCAAAGGCATAAATGTTCAAAGCATGAGTTGAAATGTAGTTGCATCATGCCATGGAATCAAGGTAGTGTTCATTAGGACACAGCGTAGAAAGAAAAATTATAATGAGCGTTTCTTATTGGATGTGTTCAGATAATAAACGTTTGACATCGTTTTCTTACATTTCGTGCCTATCAAACATGACCCTGTGCATTATGCCGTCTGTACTAGCCTATATCCATAAGCGTTCTCTCTGTCCAGATGTGGCCCGTTCTCTCTTAGCTACCTTCTTAATATCCTCTAACCCTTTGTTCCCATTATCTCTCTGTGATAGGGATAATAGCGGTCAATGCTGTGGTGCTCTGCTGTTGGCGAATACCCTCCATGCAACGATCCATGGTCAAGTACTTTACTGCCAACCCAGCCTCCAGTAAGTACTGTTTGTGTGTGTGTGGTGGTGGTCTTTTGGGGTTGAGTCATTTCAATGCAGCTGAATAATGTTATTTTTGGTCGATTTAGAAATCCCTCCTAACTATACATTGATTTGTTTTAATAGTCACACTCCCTCCTCCCTATAGTTTTCCTGGACTTCTGAAAAGTCTGAAAGCCTGCATTATCAACACACATAAGGGGATACATTTTCCTGGAGAGAAAGAGCAGATCTGTGCAAAAAAATACTGTTAGCCTCCATTTTCATTTTGCTCAATGATAAGACTGACGCGCTTCTCCCTTCCTCTTCCCCTCAGAGACGCGGTGCCTTCCCATGCTCCTCTCCACCTTCAGCCATTACTCTATAATCCACATGGCGGCCAACATGTACGTCCTGTGGACCTTCTCCTCCAGCATCGTCTCTCTCCTGGGGAAGGAGCAGTTCCTCGCTGTCTACCTCTCTGCTGGTACCAGCCTACATAGTGTGTGTGTGATGTCTGTTAATTTGCGTGTGTTTGAGTGTATATACAGTGGGTAGAACAAGTATTCCATACACTGCCGATTTTGCAGGTTTTCCTACTTACAAAGCATGTAGAGGTCTGTAATTTTTATCATAGGTACACTTCAGCTGTGAGAGACGGAATTTTAAAAAATCCAGAAAATCACATTGTATGATTTTTAAGTAATTCATTTGCATTTTATTGCTTGACATAAGTATTTGATCACCTACCAACCAGTAAGAATTCCGGCTCTCGCAGACCTGTTAGTTTTTCTTTAAGAAGCCCTCCTGTTCTCCACTCATTACCTGTATTGACTGCACCTGTTTGAACTTGTTACCTGTATAAAAGACACCTGTCCACACACTCAATCAAACAGACACCAACCTCTCCACAATGGCCAAGACCAGAGAGCTGTGTAAGGACATCAGGGATTAAATTGTAGACCTGCACAAGGCTGGGATGGGCTACAGGACAATAGGCAAGCAGCTTGGTGAGAAGGCAACAACTGTTGGCGCAATTATTAGAAAATGGAAGAAGTTCAAGATGACGGTCAATCACCCTCGGTCTGGGGCTCCATGCAAGATCTCACCTCGTGGTGCATCAATGATCATGAGGAAGGTGAGGGATCAGCCCAGAACTACACGGCAGGACCTGGTCAATGACCTGAAGAGAGCTGGGACCACAGTCTCAAAGAAAATCATTAGTAACACACTACGCCGTCATGGATTAAAATCCTGCAGCGCACGCAAGGTCCCCCTGCTCAAGCCAGCGCATGTCCAGGCCCGACTGAAGTTTGCCAATGACCATCTGGATGATCCAGAGGAGGAATGGGAGAAGGTCATGTGGTCTGATGAGACAAAAATAGAGCTTTTTGGTCTAAACTCCACTTGCCGTGTTTGGAGGAAGAAGAAGGATGAGTACAACCCCAAGAACACCATCCCAACCTTGAAGCATGGAGGTGGAAACATCATTCTATGGGGATGCTTTTCTGCAAAGGGGACAGGACGACTGCACCGTATTGAGGGGAGGATGGATGGGGCCATGTATCGCGAGATCTTGGCCAACAACCTCCTTCCCTCAGTAAGAGCATTGAAGATGGGTCGTGGCTGGGTCTTCCAGCATGACAATGACCCGAAACACACAGCCAGGGCAACTAAGGAGTGGCTCCTTAAGAAGCATCTCAAGGTCCTGGAGTGGCCTAGCCAGTCTCCAGACATGAACCCAATAGAACATTTTTGGAGGGAGCTGAAAGTCCGTATTGCCCAGTGACAGCCCCGAAACCTGAAGGATCTGGAGAAGGTCTGTATGGAGGAGTGGGCCAAAATCCCTGCTGCAGTGTGTGCAAACCTGGTCAAGAACTACAGGAAACGTATGATCTCTGTAATTGCCAACAAAGTTTTATTTACTTAAAAATCATACAATGTGATTTTCTGGATTTTTGTTTTAGATTCCGTCTCTCACAGTCGAAGTGTACCTATGATAAAAATGACAGACCTCTACATGCTTTGTAAGTAGGAAAACCTGCAAAATCGTCAGTGTATCAAATACTTGTTCTCCCCACTGTATGTTAGGTTATTTTCAGAGACTGCTGTTGACTCTCATCTCTCTACATTGTCAGGTGTGATCTCCACTATGGTGAGCTACGTGTGTAAGACGAGCACGGGACGTCTGCATCCCTCTCTTGGGGCGGTAAGAGTCCTCACATGTCCCCCATTTGTGGTACACTTTACTAATACAATACTGTCCACTTGTTCATTACTGTAGGACCAAAGAATATTGTACTATGATTTCTTTAAACCAGGAAACATACACACATTATTACATTGTTGTTATGATTATTGCATGACAAAATGGGAGTTGGTGGTATAGTGATAATCAAGATTACTCACGCCTCCTCTGTTTATTACTGTGGTCGGTCCTGGCTCTGATGTCACTTCCTGTTTCTGACGTCACTTCCTGTGATTTGACTTCCAGTCAGGTGCCATCATGACGGTCCTAGCCGCGGTCTGCACCAAGATGCCCGAGGCCAAACTGGGTATCATCCTCCTGCCCATGGTCAGCTTCACTGCAGGCAACGTGAGTGATGTGGCAGGGGTGCCTGTGTATGAACACGTCAAGCAAAGCAATGGTAACAACATCCCATTCATCTTCACTGAGGGAAACAGGAGACCAATAAAAAGTGTCTGTGAATGAAAGACTGGGTGTATGTGAAAGTAATGTATATAATAACATGGTTCATCTGCACTCAACACGTCTATTCATTGTAATTCAATGTGTGTATAAACATATGTGGTGTGTCATCTGTATGGCTGTGGGAGGCAGAGTCTTACCGCGCGCATTGCTCTTTTTTTAGGCCTTGAAAGCGATCGTTGCCATGGATGCAGCGGGGCTCATTATGGGATGGAGGCTGTTTGATCATGCGGCTCACCTTGGAGGAGCCCTCTTCGGAGTGTGAGTATTTGATCACTGCAGAAATGGGCGACTGGACTCACCAGAGCCCAAATGGCATATCTGTATCTGTAAAACATCTGATTTCACGTATCAAGCATAGCCGTATCCCCAAGCCAATATTAGTGAGGTGATTCATATCCACAAGTGAGACATGGGGAAAATGTGACTTCTGTTTGACTGTGAAATTACATACATTTTGTATCCTTTTTCAATTACAACAACAATTTCCACAAATAGTTGCACATTCAAAGACTGTTAAGACAGTGATTTCTGGACCTTTTAGGATGTATATCTGGTCAAATTAGATATAGCCTTATAATACCATAATACCCCTATGACACCAGACACCTTATAATTCCCCGGTGACACCGGACACCTTATAATACCATAATACCCCTATGACACCTTATAATACCATCATTCCCCGGTGACACTGGACACCTTATAATACCATCATTCCCCTATGACACCTTATAATACCATCATTCCCCTATGACACCTTATAATTCCCCTATGACACCAGACACCTTATAATACCATCATTCCCCTATGACACCTTATAATACCATCATTCCCCTATGACACCTTATAATACCATAATACCCCAATGACACCAGACACCTTATAATATCATAATACCCCTATGACACCTTATAATTCCCCGGTGACACTGGACACCTTATAATACCATCATTCCCCTATGACACCTTATAATACCATCATTCCCCTATGACACCTTATAATACCATAATTCCCCTATGACACCTTATAATACCATAATACCCCTATGACACCAGACACCTTATAATACCATAATTCCCCTATGACACCTTATAATACCATAATTCCCCTATGACACCTTATAATACCATAATTCCCCTATGACACCTTATAATACCATAATTCCCCTATGACACCAGACACCTTATAATACCATAATTCCCCTATGACACCTTATAATACCATAATTCCTCTGTGACACCTTATAATACCTTAATTCCCCTATGGCACCTTATAATACCTTAATTCCCCTATGACACCTTATAATACCTTAATTCCTCTGTGACACCGGACACCTCATGATATCTCCATATTATCATCCATGATTAGACTAGTTGTTTTATGTTAATTTAAAGCCATCTTTATTAGACTGAATTTCACTGAATATAATACATTTATAATAGTAATTAATACAAATAAAATAGTGGTCCTATTTTAGTTTAATAGTAAGTAATATTGTTGTCCTGTATGGCTCAGTTGGAACTTGCAAAGTCAAGATTGTGGGTTCGATTCCCAGGGCCACCCATACGTAAAACGCATGCACGCATGACTAAAAGCATCTGCTATTATTATATATTAAATAATATTGATAAATGAATATAATCCATACTGTCTTTCCTGCAGGTGGTATGTAGCATACGGCCACAAGCTCATGTGGAGGAAGAGGGAGCCACTGGTCAAGGCATGGCACAGCATGAGATCTCAGGTCCCTGGTGGACGGGGCAGGCCTGGGGGTTCGGGCAGCGACGGGGGCAGACCTGGTCCTGTGTAGGACCCCCAACATGGCACTCTGGGAAGTTGGCCCATAACCACTGATCAGGTGTCAGATATTCTTCACCCCCCGCTATAGGGGGTATCTGATCCTAAATCTGTGGTTAGGGGGAATCTTCTACCTCAAGAAGCCTTTTTTTGGTACTTATGCCTGGTGATATCCAGCTGACAGCTGTGGAGGGCGGGACCCAGCACCCTCTGTTCTTCTAATTGGCGCGTTCCTCTGCCCAGGCGTTGCTGACGCATGCCATATCTTACAACGTCTGGATAGGTATTTTAAGTATCAGCCAACCACATCATATGTTATAGCGATCTGGAGCCTGACGGCACAGTCAATGACGTGGCACGCAACCATTGGTTGATGCGTGCAACGTCTGAGCATGGTAACGCAACCAATCTAATCAGGGAGAACGGACATATTTGTGACTAAGATGGCAGTCTTGTTTTAGGAGGATTTCGGACAGTACTCTATTGTAACTAAGTCCTAAGGGATGATTAATTTGGTTTGATAACAGTGACTGTACTCTAGTACAGATGATGTTGGCTTTATCATTATGGGGTAGTTTCTATGAGAATGAAGATGTGAGATGTTACCATAGAGATATTGTATTACATAATGTATTCATATTCTATGTCTATGGTTGATACAGAGACTGCTTCTTGTTCTCTAAACCTGACTTCCGGTTTGTATGGAAGTGGTTAATGGAGAATGACCGTCCTGGACTAAAACCACAAACTTCCTCATTGACCATAAGAACTTCAACTTCCTTGTAGATTGTAGATGTGCCGGCGCTGCCAGAGGTTTCTGAAAGGTTGAGGTGCTTATCTTGGTAAAACATTTTGTAAATCCTGAGCCTAATAAAAAAAGGTACATAACAATATGCCAAAAATGTCCTCAACACTGCAGTACTCATTTCATGGTACTCTTTAATTAAAAGGTCACCTTCATCTTTACTGGGGTAGTACATTTGGGTTTAAAAGGATACTTCAGGATTTTGGCAATTAAGCCCTATATCTACTTCCCCAGAGTCAAGATGAACTCATGGATATCATGTTTATATCTCTGCATGCAGTAGAGGTAGTTTTGCTGCACGCAGCACTGGCGCAAGGCAGTTTCTCTGGACCCCTGTAAGGTCGGAGTTCGTCCCCCTCTCCTCCCTAAAATAAAAATCGAATGCGTCAGCCAGACATCCATTCACAAAGTATAGACTACAGATTACTGTCCGTGGTGCTGAAATTGCGACGTGTCTATGCAGCGGCCGATCGAATCAACCTGGTCTCGGAGCATTTCATATTGTTCTGTATGGAAATCCGAGACACTCCATTTAGTATGATATTTTACGAATTTGCAGAGCGTACAATGTTAAAAATTTGCTAAACGTGTTATGAATTTGAAAAACGTACAATATGTTAGAATTTTCTAAACGTATGATAAACCCAGGGTCGTTACAATATGTTATGAATTCTAGCAAAGTGCTTAACATTAGCTAGTCTGAGGGTTAAGGTTAGGAGTTAGTTTAAAGGGTTGGGGGAAGGGTTAGCTAACATGCTAAGTAGTTGCAAAGTAGCTGAAAAGTAGCTAAAATGCTAACGTTCTCCGTGATGAGATTTGAACTCGCAACCTTTGGGTTGGTAGACATTCGCGTTATATGCCCAACCAACCAACGTACTTTCTTTTTTGCCTCAAGTAACCATCTGTCTTATGTTACGTTTCGTATGTTTACATATCAGACTAAATGGATTGTCCTTAGATTTACGTACAGAATAATACGAAATTCTCTTGAGACCAGGCTGATCGAATTGATGATGGGCTTTCTGTGGTGCCCGAGCATGTAGCCTATAGCTTTGCTTCAGCTAACGGATATGTTTTTTAGGCCTATTTCGTTGTCATTTTCTCATGTTAAGCCTAACATTTCACTAAGCTATACACAGTGTCACAAGGCTGCCATTTAGACTGCTGGCTGGCAGCAATAATGTCATTATTTGTTCAGTAATTCAAGTTGGAAATTCAAACATTGCAGATTGGTCAAATACATGTTCGATACAACAGAATACTAATAAGAAACCAATTGATTAAAAAAATACAACTGTCCTGTATAGCCTACCTGAACCTGCATGACATGAGCCGTCCTCGCACCCTCCCAGCTTGGATAGAAAGTTGTGCGTAAAACCAGTCTATTAATGCCAAATAATAGTCAGCACACCCTCAAAACACCAGTTTACGTTGTTTCATTATGCAGTGTAGCCTACTATCTATAGCTATATACTGTATTTATACAAATTACACATCAAATAGCCTAACAATGAGGACAAATCCTTTGCTTGGGATACATTTTGCCACAATTTAGTGTCGAACTCAGCAGGTTTTGCCTGGCTAATAGTTGACAGAAATGGGCTGCAATCAAGGTAAATTAAGTCCAACTTGAGACTCCCGAGACATTGTACATTATATGTCCATTACGCTGCACACATTTGAAACTTCGTCTTGAATGATGTATGCCAAGATATACCAGAGATAAGACTGAGTTGTGTGGTAGCAATATCAACAAACACAGGATCACCAGTATGAATAAAATCGCAAACCTCTTTTTTGTTTGAGCCCCCCAAGAACTGTTGTCCAGCTTCCTATACAGTTAATCTCTTTCCGGAACGTGTTGAGGCCGTCAATTAAGGAGAATGAGAGGCTCAAGATATAGGTCTGTAACAGTTTGGGTCTAGAGTGTCACCCCCTTTGAAGAGGCCCAGCTGACCGCGGCAGCTTTCCAATCTTTAGGAATTTCGTGCGATACGAAAGAGAGGTTGAACAGACTAGTAATAGGGGTTGCAACAATGGCGGGGGATAATTTTAGAAAGAGAGGGTCCAGATTGTATAGCCCAGCTGATTTGTACGGGTCCAGGTTTTACAGCTCTTTCAGAACATCTGCTATCTGGATTTGGGTGAAGGAGAAGCTGGGGAGGCTTGGGCAAGTAGCTGCGGGGGGTGCGGAGCTGTTGGCCGGGGTAGGGGTAGCGAGGAGGAAGCATGGCCAGCCGTAGAAAAATGCTTATTGAAATTCTCGATTATCGTGGATTTATCGGTGGTGACAGTGTTTCCTAGCCTCAGTGCCTTGGGCAGCTGAGAGGATGTGCTCTTATTCTCCATGGACTTTACAGTGTCCCAGAACTTTTTGGAGATAGAGCTACAGGATGCAAATTTCTGTTTGAAAAAGCTAGCTTTTGCTTTCCTAACTAACTGTGTGTATTGGTTCCTGACTTCCCTGAAAAGTTGCATATCGAGGGGACTATTCGATGCTAATGCAGAATGCCACAAGATGTTTTTGTGCTGGTCGAGGGCAGTCAGGTCTGGTGTGAACCAAGGGCTATATCGGTTTATTTAAGATGGTGAGGAAATGACTTTTAAAGAACAACCAGACATCCTCTACTGATAGGATGAGGTCAATATCCTTCCAGGATACCCGGGCCAGGTTGATTAGAAAGGTCTGCTCGCAGAAGTGTTTCAGGGAGCGTTTGACCGCGGACCCATAACAGATGCAGGCAATGAGGCAGTGATCGTTGAGATCCTGATTGAAAACAGCAGAGGTGTATTTGGAGGGCAAGTTGGTCAGGATAATATCATGCTGATAAAAAAAAAATCCATAGGCCTAAACTCACACACTTTTGATAGATTTAAAGGGGCAGTCTGTAGTTGATACATCAATTTTTGGACTTATAAATTATATATATCCATTGATTCTTGAAGAATATAACTTATAAATGCCTCATGAGCTTAGTTCAACTGTCGTACTTCATCAGAACCCAAAATATAAGCTTGTTTTACTCCAATGTTTGTAAACATTGTAAATGTAAACAAACACTGTATAGCCTCATAACATGGTAAAACAATTTTGAAATCATGGATGGTCAGACATTTCTCCAGGCACATCCCTCAGATTTTACCAAAACAGAGGCCGGGCGACCGTTTTGTTATTGTTTCATCTGTGGATTTGCCTTTTAAACAGCTGCAATTTATCAAGGCAACATGTATCATATTGTCAAATAGAAAATACCAAAAAATACAAGGATCCCTGATGAATCAAGAACAAATTCACATCCATATTGGGGGGCACATGTTTCAAGAATTAGGCTAGCTTAAAATGTCTCTCTCACACACAATCAATGTTTCCTATGTGTATTCATCAACCATTCTCTCTTTTACACACAGCTAGCATGATGCTAGCTAAGATGGGGAGAAGTCTGTCCATAATAAAGCGCTGCTCTACCTTCTTAACAACACTATAAACAAGGCAGGTCCTACAGGCCCTAGTTGTGTCGCACCTGGACTAGTGTTCAGTCGTGTGGTCAGGTGCCACAAAGAGGGACTCAGGAAAATTGCAATTGGCTCAGAACAGGGCAGCATGACTGGTCCTTGGATGTACACAGAGAGCCAACATTAATAATATGCATGTCAATCTCTCCTGGCTCAAAGTGGAGGACAGATTGACTTCATAACTACTTGTATTTGTGAGAGGTATTGACATGTTGAAATCACAGAGCTGACTGTTTGAACAACTGTCACACAGCTCAGACACCCATGCATACCCCACAAGACATACCACCAGAGGTCGCTTCACAGTCCCCAAGTCCAGAACAGACTATGGGAGGTGCACAGTACTACATAGAGCCATGACTGCACAGAACTCTATTCCACATCAAGTAACTCATGCAAGTAGTAAAATTAGATCTAAAAAACAGATAAAACTACACCTTATTGAACAGCAGCGACTGTGAAGCAACACAAACATAGGCACAGACACATGCATACAAACACACAGATTTTGTGTTGTAGATATGTGGTAGTAGAGTAGGGGCCTGAGGGCACTCACTTAATATGTTGTGAATGTATTGTAATGTTAAAAAAAAATTATATCTACATTAATTTTGCTGGACTTTCTTCTCCCCAACAAACCGCCGCATTACTTACCAAAGTAAAACAAGAAGGAGAACTGGGTCTACCACTTAGCAGTCTAATCTTATAGAATTTTTGGTGTTCATTTAAAAAAACGGTTGTTTTCCAGCTGTGTTGTTGTGTAGCTTACTGTATGGAACGTTGACCGCTCTGTCCTAACTGCCATATGGAACGTTGACCGCTCTGTCCCAACTGCCATATGGAACGTTGACCGCTCTGTCCCAACTGCCATATGGAACGTTGACCGCTCTGTCCCAACTGCCATATGGAACGTTGACCGCTCTGTCCCAACCGCCGTATGGAACGTTGACCGCTCTGTCCCAACCGCCGTATGGAACGTTGACTGCTCTGTCCCAACCGCCGTATGGAACGTTGACCGCTCTGTCTCAACTGCCGTATGGAAGGTTGACCGCTCTGTCTCAACTGCCATATGGAACGTTGACCGCTCTGTCCCAACTGCCGTATGGAACGTTGACCGCTCTGTCTCAACCGCCGTATGGAACGTTGACCGCTCTGTCTCAACCGCCGTATGGAACGTTGACCGCTCTGTCTCAACCGCCGTATGGAACGTTGACCGCTCTGTCTCAACTGCCGTATGGAACGTTGACCGCTCTGTCTCAACCGCCGTATGGAACGTTGACCGCTCTGTCTCAACTGCCGTATGGAACGTTGACCGCTCTGTCTCAACTGCCGTATGGAACGTTGACCGCTCTGTCTCAACTGCCGTATGGAACGTTGACCGCTCTGTCCCAACTGCCGTATGGAATGTTGACCGCTCTGTCTCAACTGCCGTATGGAATGTTGACCGCTCTGTCTCAACTGCCGTATGGAACGTTGACCGCTCTGTCCCAACTGCCGTATGGAACGTTGACCGCTCTGTCCTAACCGCCGTATGGAATGTTGACTTCTCTGTCTCAACTGCCGTATGGAATGTTGACCGCTCTGTCTCAACTGCCGTATGGAATGTTGACCGCTCTGTCCTAACCGCCGTATGGAATGTTGACTTCTCTGTCTCAACTGCCGTATGGAATGTTGACCGCTCTGTCTCAACTGCCGTATGGAATGTTGACCGCTCTGTCTCAACTGCCGTATGGAATGTTGACCGCTCTGTCTCAACTGCCGTATGGAATGTTGACCGCTCTGTCTCAACTGCCATATGGAATGTTGACCGCTCTGTCCTAACCGCCGTATGGAATGTTGACTGCTCTGTCCCAACTGCCGTATGGAACGTTGACTGCTCTGTCCCAACTGCCGTATGGAACGTTGACTGCTCTGTCCCAACTGCTGTATGGAACGTTGACCGCTTTGTCCCAAATGCCATATAAAATGTTGACCTCTATCCCAACTGTGGTATAAAATGTTTACCGATGCTCACAGATTCCAAATCAAGTTTTAGCTTGAACTGATATACTTACCTCCTTTAGCTACTGACATTTCTAATAAAATTACTACATACATTATGTCAGTTGCTTTAAGCTTTAAGGGATAATATTATAGTAATATTTTCAGGGTCAATTTCAGGTGCAATAATATTTTGCTATAAATGGGATAAAAATGCGATTTGAAAATGGGATAAAAAAATGATTAGGGTTTTGTAAATCTTGGTGGATTGTAGTAGGATATTGAAATAAAAGACATAGGCTGTAATGATAGGGCGGTGAAGCAGGTGCAGGTGAAACGTTTTAATAAAACAACACAACCAAGAACACGACACTAACATACGGCAGTACGCCGATACACAAGAACAATACCAACTGGTGAGTGAACATGGGAGAGCGACATATAAAGAGGAGGAAATGATGAAGGTAATGGAGTCCAGGTGTGAATAGTAATGATTCACTGGTGCGTGTAATGATGAGTACCAGGTGTGCGTAATGATGAATCCCAGGACCGGTGGTTAGTACTCTAGCGACGTTGTACGCCGGAGGGGAGGAGCAGGAGCAGAGGAGACAGGCCTATCTGGTTATAAAACCTCCCAACCAGATTTCAACCAGTAAAAGACGTCTTTATCACATCGTATGCCCACTGGGTGGGTAAGCTCCACTCATTACACTGGCGCCGTCATATCCTTGACCACGGCATTTGTTCACCGATATCCCCTTGCTTTCAATCAGTACAATTATAATTTTTTTCAAAGGCCTGGGGCACTTTGATCAGTCACATTCTTTAAGCCCAAGAAACAAATACTTAGCTTCCTAGTATATGCGGAAATTAACAAGGTTTATGAATTACTTTTTGGAGACTTACTGTCGAAATGATTGACTAAATAAATAAAAAATAGACTTCCATGGGTGCAGTATCGGCAGCAAGATTAACTCGGCAAGGGGGCATCAGAAATGACTAAGGGGGCACAACTATTTTCACTTGCTGATAACACAGGATGGATAATAATCCATACTGCCCTACCAAGCAAAAAAGCAGTAACTGCTCATAACGTAGAACTGAGAAAAAAGGGCTTTTATTTACCTTGGTTTCACAGTAACTTTATGCAGTTACTGCTAACATGACCCCCATTTTCTCCAAAACACAATACAATAGAGGCAGGATACTTGTCCACATGATTAAGCATGTATTTAATGTTGTAAAAAGGACATTAACTAATTTTCGACCAAATTAGCAGTTACTGCCTTTTTGCTTGGTAGGGCAGCATAGTACAATTACACACAATGTATTTGCAGCCATGCACGGCTATCTTGCCGCAAGAATACAGACTACTACACCGCTTTACAAACATGGAGGTTCATAACTGGCTCGAGAAATTGCAAATTATGACAACACTACACAGCTACATACACAATACCCATCAATGCATTGCAAAACAGTTGCTAATTACCGTAATAACCCTTCTCCATGCCAATACAATGCATTTCCAATCGCGGAAAGCAAACAATAATATACAATGCACTACCATGACTTATTGGTACAATGCAGCTTGGACGCAGCTACCAAGCTGTCTTCCCACAAGAGTGCCGTACTACGCTGCGTATGATAAGAGAAATTAGTATTCAATAGCAACGAGTTGTTTATGGCAACACTGTAGCTACATCGCTACTCAACCATTGGTCAAGGTCTGCCCAACCTCATCAATGTAATGCAAAGCACCTCTTCTACCATATTAAACAACATTAAAAACAATACGATTATACTATAAACCAAACATTTCCAATCACAACACAGAAATCAAGCAGTAGACTTGGCAGCAACGCCAATAAAGAAAATCACATCTACGCCTATTGCTGACATTTGCCACGCATTTCCAAAAGCAAGTAAATAACAAAATACTACAAGCCCAGCCAGGCTGCCTGTTCTTACCCAGATTCAAAAGAGTTGCTGCCGCCTTGATGCTGTATTGAACCTCCTCAGAAGTCTCTCACTCTACCCACGGAATGTGCTTGTAAGATCCCTTTCAAATGCCAGTTGAATCATCTGCGCTTTCCTCCTGTGCAACATGCTCTGTCTGTGCTCACTGAATACGTTTTTCAATGTTGAAAAAGAGTTCTCGCAAGTTGCCGTGGATGCTCCAAATGTTAATCCCAGCTTCAATGCAAGTCATCACAGTAGGCGTTGCTGTAAGAGACCCGGAGTATGTATCCAAAATGCTCTGCATAGTCAATTTTTCTTCTCCAGATCGGGCGATTTCAGTCTGTAGAAACTGCCGTGTGAAGGTAAAATCAGCTTCCACAAAGACAAGCAGTGGTTTCACCTTTTCCCACATCCATAAAGGTTTCATTCTCTAGGTGCAAGGCACACAGGGCCTCAACAAGTTGGCTGTTTCGTTCGTTAAATCTTGCTGACATTTCTCCTAGTACAGCATCCAGAATGCTGAAAAACAGTCTTTTGCACTCCCTCTCATTATCCTCTTCTTGCTGGTCCATTGTTGTTTCGACCACATATTATTTCAGATTACTTCTCACTACTCTTTGCCATTTGCTTGGAGTGGGGGTGTCCGTGTGCTTGTATTTCTCCCATAACTCATCAAACTCATTGTTACGTCACAGTTTTTCCACACAATTGGCCTTGGCCTCTGGGGCAGATTTCTTGCCCTCCCCGCCGCTTTGATCCAATGCTGCAGTTGTGCCCTGGCGAAGCCACTTTCTAATATCCATCATGCTGTCAGCTACTTACCTAACTGTTATCCTTAGCTAAATTCTATCCAGCTGCACGTTGAAACCTTTTTTTTTTTACGTAGTACGTAACTTTGAAAGTAAACCTAAATGGTCAAATTGACCCCGCCCTTCTACTGTGAAGGCCAATCGTTTTTTTCAACTGGTAAAATGTGTATGACGTTCGTATGATGCGTGCAAGGCAGTTGCATGAATGAAGCATACACAACAAATCGGTTGGGCATGACGGAGGGGGCAGATTGTGGGACAGAATAGGGTTACAAAACTGAGGGGGCACAATATTCAACTAAGGGGCATTGCCCCCTTTTGCCGCTTCGTGGTGCCGGGCCTGGATGGGTGTCCTGTAAGCCAGTGCACATAAAAGTGATATCCACAAGTTCTTTAGGGAAGTAGCGAGTTCTTTAGTGCCAGTAACCAAAAGGACGCTGGTTCGAATACCCAAGCCGACAAGGCGAATAATCTGTCGATATGTCCTATTTTAAGCTATCTGGTATTAGTGCATAAACCTGAATGTAGGGTTTAACTGTACGTGTGCAAAATAGCCTACACATCCAAATAATGCTTTTGGGAACAGGCAGATAACGTTAACATCAATCCACGGAGGCAAAAAGGACATTGTTGAAGTTGAATTCAATAAGACAAAAGCTGCAAAAGGAGAGTTGAAAATAAAGAGGGGGGAGGGGGGCAGAAAAGTATTGTTTGGGAAAGATTTGGTGAAGTGGTAAAAGAGGATGATAGCAGTGTCATGTGACGATTGTGAGTCGCTACACAAATTCAACAGTCAAAAGATGGGACTTCAAATGGCATATCAAGGGAACTGTATGGAAACTGAAATGTGGACACTGTAGATCTATAACCTCTCACATAGCCTTAATAATAAGTCCTGCAGAATTAAGCATTTCTTGCAGTAAAATTATACACCCAATGTAGGGAAACAGGAGTGAAGAAATAGGATTTATTTCTGCATCTTGAGAGAACGCAATGCTCAGATACAATCTGTATAGGTGCTGTCTTCATCATAAAAGCTGATAGTATTTTAACCACATAAAATATTAATCAAAGCCAAACTGCAATCTTATCAGAAACACTTTCGGTCCTTTTCAGTTTTCTTTTTCCTTACAACCGGTCAAACTGATGTCATTTGGAAATTTTGCACAGAAAATCTTTCCCATTTTTTGTTGTTGCGTTATTGTATTTTCTCCCCAGACCCTAAATGGCTTTAGGGGACTGGGGAGAAAGATGACAGAAAAAAACTTTACCGATTAGATTGAAGCATTCATTCTATCAATCTATTACACTATTCTGTTAAGAATTTATTTAGTCGTCTAGGGCAACATATAATGATAGAAGAGAAGCTGCATGTATCTAATTATATTGACTAACAAATAGGCTACCAAAATGTCGGAAATTATAAGCAGAAACATATCTAAATCAGGCAAAAAAATGATCCTGTAGCCCCTGTCAAAAAAAATCGCTCTGCCATCTTTGACTGTAGCCAATAGCACATTTTCTATATTTGCGGGTTAGGGTTGGGTGCCTTAGATTTTCTTTTCACTTTATCACATATAGTCGGGCGGTTGCGGATGGGTTATAATCAATTGCATGCTGGTGAGGGTGAAGAAAGAGCTGACCCACGGACCACTAGTAGTGGACACCGGTACACAGTGTCTTCGCTCCCTGCCTGCCGAGCACTGCTTTCCCACAGTTCTGTTAACGTTACCACATAATGGAGTAACCTCAGCAGGTAGTAGTAACCTCAGCAGGCAGGTAGTAGTAACCTCAGCAGGCAGGTAGTAGTAACCTCAGCAGGTAGTAGTAACCTCAGCAGGTAGGTAGTAGTAACCTCAGCAGGTAGGTAGTAGTAACCTCAGCAGGCAGGTAGTAGTAGTAACCTCAGCAGGTAGGTAGTAGTAGTAACCTCAGCAGGTAGGTAGTAGTAGTAACCTCAGCAGGTAGGTAGTAGTAACCTCAGCAGGCAGGTAGTAGTAACCTCAGCAGGCAGGTAGTAGTAACCTCAGCAGGTAGGTAGTAGTAACCTCAGCAGGTAGGTAGTAGTAACCTCAGCAGGTAGTACCTCAGCAGGTAGTAGTAGTAACCTCACGCAGGTAGGTAGTAGTAACCTCAGCAGGTAGGTAGTAGTAACCTCAGCAGGTAGGTAGTAGTAACCTCAGCAGGTAGGTAGTAGTAACCTCAGCAGGTAGGTAGTAGTAACCTCAGCAGGTAGGTAGTAGTAACCTCAGCAGGTAGGTAGTAGTAACCTCAGCAGGTAGGGTAGTAGTAACCTCAGCAGGTAGGTAGGTAGTAACCTCAGCAGGTAGGTAGTAGTAACCTCAGCAGGTAGGTAGTAGTAACCTCAGCAGGTAGGTAGTAGTAACCTCAGCAGGTAGGTAGTAGTAACCTCAGCAGGTAGGTAGTAGTAACCTCAGCAGGTAGGTAGTAGTAACCTCAGCAGGTAAGGTAGGTAGTAACCTCAGCAGGTAGGTAGTAGTAACCTCAGCAGGTAGTAGTAACCTCAGCAGGTAGGTAGTAGTAACCTCAGCAGGTAGGTAGTAGTAACCTCAGCAGGTAGGTAGTAGTAACCTCAGCAGGTAGGTAGTAGTAACCTCAGCAGGTAGGTAGTAGTAACCTCAGCAGGTAGGTAGTAGTAACCTCAGCAGGTAGGTAGTAGTAACCTCAGCAGGTAGGTAGTAGTAACCTCAGCAGGTAGGTAGTAGTAACCCCAGCAGGTAGGTAGTAGTAACCTCAGCAGGTAGGTAGTAGTAACCCCAGCAGGTAGGTAGTAGTAACCCCAGCAGGCAGGTAGGAGTAACCTCAGCAGGTAGGAGTAACCTCAGCAGGTAGGTAGTAGTAACCTCAGCAGGTAGGTAGTAGTAACCTCAGCAGGTAGGTGGTAGTAACCTCAGCAGGTAGGTAGTAGTAACCTCAGCAGGTAGGTAGTAGTAACCTCAGCAGGTAGTAGTAGTAACCCCAGCAGGTAGGTAGTAGTAACCCCAGCAGGTAGGTAGTAGTAACCCCAGCAGGTAGGTAGTAGTAACCCCAGCAGGTAGGTAGTAGTAACCTCAGCAGGTAGGTAGTAGTAACCTCAGCAGGTAGGTAGTAGTAACCTCAGCAGGTAGGTAGTAGTAACCTCAGCAGGTAGCAGTAACCTCAGCAGGTAGGTAGTAGTAACCTCAGCAGGTAGGTAGTAGTAACCTCAGCAGGTAGGTAGTAGTAACCTCAGCAGGTAGGTAGTAGTAACCCAGCAGGTAGGTAGTAGTAACCTCAGCAGGTAGTAGTAACCTCAGCAGGCAGGTAGTAGTAACCTCAGCAGGTAGGTAGTAGTAACCTCAGCAGGTAGGTAGTAGTAACCTCAGCAGGTAGGTAGTAGTAACCTCAGCAGGTAGGTAGTAGTAACCTCAGCAGGTAGTAGTAACCTCAGCAGGTAGGTAGTAGTAACCTCAGCAGGTAGTAGTAACCTCAGCAGGTAGGTAGTAGTAACCTCAGCAGGTAGGTAGTAGTAACCTCAGCAGGTAGGTAGTAGTAACCTCAGCAGGTAGGTAGTAGTAACTTCAGCAGGTAGTAGTAACCTCAGCAGGTAGGTAGTAGTAACCTCAGCAGGTAGGTAGTAGTAACCTCAGCAGGTAGGTAGTAGTAACCTCAGCGGGTAGGTAGTAGTAACCTCAGCAGGTAGGTAGCAGTAACCTCAGCAGGTAGGTAGCAGTAACCTCAGCAGGTAGGTAGTAGTAACCTCAGCAGGTAGGTAGTAGTAACCTCAGCAGGTAGGTAGTAGTAACCTCAGCAGGTAGGTAGTAGTAACCTCAGCAGGTAGGTAGTAGTAACCTCAGCAGGTAGGTAGCAGTAACCTCAGCAGGTAGGTAGTAGTAACCTCAGCAGGCAGGTAGTAGTAACCTCAGCAGGCAGGTAGTAGTAACCTCAGCAGGTAGGTAGTAGTAACCTCAGCAGGTAGGTAGTAGTAACCTCAGCAGGTAGGTAGTAGTAACCTCAGCAGGTAGGTAGTAGTAACCTCAGCAGGTAGGTAGTAGTAACCTCAGCAGGTAGGAGTAACCTCAGCAGGTAGGTAGGAGTAACCTCAGCAGGTAGTTGGTAGTAACCTCAGCAGGTAGTAGTAACCTCGGCAGGTAGTAGTAACCTCGGCAGGTAGTAGTAACCGCATCATGTACAGTTGATGTCGGAAGTTTACATTCACTTAGGTTGGTCATTAAAACTCGTTTTTCAACCACTCCACAAATGTCTTGTTAACAAACTATAGTTTTGGCAAGTCAGTTAGGACATCTACTTTGTGCATGACACAATAATGTTTTCCAACAATTGTTTACAGACAGATTATTTCACTTATAATTCACTGTATCACAATTCCAGTGGGTCAGAAGTTTACATACACTAAGTTGACTGTGCCTTTAAACAGCTTGGAAAATTCCAGAAAATTATGTCATGGCTTTAGAAGCTTCTGATAGGCTAATTGACATCATTCGGATCATTGGAGGTGTACCTGTGGATGTATTTCAAGGCCTACCTTCAAACTCAGTGCCTCTTTGCTTGACATCATGGGAAAATCTAAAGAAATCAGCCAAGACCTCAGAAAAAAAATTGTAGACCTCCACAAGTCTGGTTCATCCTTAGGAGCAATTTCCAAACGCCTGAAGGTACCACGTTCATCAGTGGTGGAAGGAAGTGCAAAGTAGAAATAGAAATAATGGGGTGATGAGGTAATGAGATGTTCTATAACACACTGGAATTTATCCTGGCCTTAATGATTTCCTATGGCAGGGATCATTTATGTGAAATCTCTATCGGTATTTTCCTGCCCTATGTGGAAAATCCCACTCCCCAAACCAGACCTTTTGACTTTCTGCATGGAATTCATAGAGTTTACTTGAAGTTTACTTGAGCTTGGCTCCAAATTAGACAATGCAACGCATAAACATGGGGAAAACCCAAATGTTCCATGAAAGTGCCAGAACGAAAGTGAAAGCTGCAAATGTAGGGCAGAGGGTGGGGGAATATGGTACAAACACATGTTTTACTAGAAGCCTGCAACCTTAAAATCATAGCCTTTTACATTGAAATAATACTTCTCCCACACTCTCCCTCTGTATATGTGTTGCACATGGCTGCTACCAAGACATTAAAAATGAAAACCTTGGCATGTAGAAGAGCCTTCTATCTATACAGTAGCTAGCTGTACAGGATAATACATTTCAATGAAATGATAACCTTCCTGGGGCCAATAACACTGCTGTATAGTAGCAAGATAGGACTGGCATGTGGAGTGTAACCTGGCTGTCGTCGTCGTCGATGATGATGATAGATAGAGAGCTTATCCATAGGACCTCAAACGACCAGTCTTCCTGATAGGTGACTCTGTGACCCCCTGAGCTTATCCATAGGACCTCAAACGACCAGTCTTCCTGATAGGTGACTCTGTGACCCCCTGAGCTTATCTTCATCCCTGGATGATTTGACATCAGTTCATTAACTAATATAAAGATGATATGTGGTTCCAAAACTAAAGGACACGACCCCATACGAAAATGGGGTCGTGGGAGAATTTCCAAAATCCTGAACCAAAAAAAAATATTCAACAAAAAATATATTATAATATTGTCTTTGTATCTCAAAATCGTTGTAATATGGTTAACTTTAAAAATCAAAATAAATTATTCAAATTAAAACGATAAAATACAACCAGAGTGCCCTTACATCATGGGAAAAGGCCGCACTTGCTATGCTATGAAATCACACACTATTACAGAGACTTTGTTACCGGATGCAATTGATATGGTGAAAACAATGTGTGGGCAGAGGCACAGAAACTAACGTCATACCTTTGTCTGATAAGTTTGGGAACTCCTGTGTTAAAGGCTGCATCTACACAGATAGTCCAATTCAGATAATTTTTCACTATTTGGTCTTTTGACCAAAGAAAATGATCTGATGTGAAAAGATCTGATGTGATTGGTCACAAGACCAATTAGTGGAAAAGAGATCAGAATTGGGATCCCTGTGTAAACGAGAGCCAGAGTGGAGAACACAGAACCTAAACATAAAATTGTTAGAGGTATGCAAAACATACATGTAGGTCTATAGTAGGCTACAGTCAATACAAACATAACATATTGATACGATTTTCTTTGTATCTAATCTCACATTCTCTGAATGAGTTATCTCCTGTCACTGCAACCGGGTCTCAGAGTATTTCGTATTATTCTCGACGTAAATCCGGAACACTCCATTTTAGTGTTACGTTACGTATGGTATGTATTAATTTGTGGATTTTTCCATCACCCATTTTGTATGATATGTTACGAATTTGCCAAACATATGCTAGCTAGGCTAGGGGTTAGGGTTAAGGGGAAGGGTGAGCTAACATGCTAAGTAGTTACAAAGTAGATAAAAAATGTGTAAGTAGTTTAAAAGTTGCTAATTAGCTAAACTTGCCTCTGATGAGATTCGAACTCGCATCCTTTGGGTTGTTAGATGTATGCATTATACACCCATCCATGCAACCTGACCTAACCATACCAATTGTAAAATATTATACTAATTTGCATGTCCCTGATTTCCGTTTACTATGTTACTTCTAGGCTGCGTTTCAAACTCGAAGTAGAAGCTGAGGTTACTACCTACCTGCTGAGGTTACTACTACCTACCTTCGGCCCTACACCCTCAGCCCTCTTCACATCCAAGTGTACCTTAAATGTCCCTTGCCCAAGCAAGGGAGAGTGATGATCGGAGAGGCAACATCCTTGGTGGAAATCTTGAAATTGAGCTTAAAAACAACCAACCTAAAGTTATTAATGTAACGTTACCTAGTAAGCTAACGTATCTACAGTTGAAGTCGGAAGTTTACATTCACCTTAGCCAAATACATTTAAACTCAGTTTTTCACAATTCCTGACATTTTATCCAAGTAAGAATTCCCTGTCTTAGGTCAATTAGGATCACCACTTTATTTTAAGAATGTGAAATGTCAGAATAATATTAGAGTGATTTATTTTAGCTTTTATTTCTTTCATCACATTCCCAGTGGGTCATACGTTTACATACACTCAATTAGTATTTGGTAGCATTGCCTTTAAATTGTTTAACTTGGGTCAAATGTTTTGGGTAGCCTTACACAAGCTTCCCACAGTAAGTTGGGTGAATTTTGGCCCATTCCTCCTGACAGAGCTGGTGTAACTGAGTCAGGTTTGTAAGGCCTCCTTGCTCGCACACACTTTTTCAGTTCTGCCCACAGATTTTCTATGGGCTTGAGGTCAGGGCTTTGTGATGGCCACTCCAATACCTTGACTTTGTTGTCCTTTTTTTGTCACAACTTTGGAAGTATGCTTGAGGTTATTGTCCATTTGGAAGACCAATTTGCGACCAAGCTTTAACTTCCTGACTGATGTCTTGAGGTGTTGCTTCAATAGATCCACATAATTTTCCTACCTCGTGATGCCATCTATTTTGTGAAGTGCACCAGTCCCTCCCGCAGAAAAACACCCCCACAACATGATGCTGCCACCCCTATGCTTCACGGTAGGGATGGTGTTCTTCAGGTTGCAAGCCTCCCCCTTTTTCCTCCAAACATAACGAAGGTCATTATGGCCAAACAGTTCTTTTTTTGTTTCATCAGACCAGAGGACATTAGTCAAAAAAGTATGATTTTTGCCCCCATGTGCAGTTGCAAACCGTAGTCTGGCTTTTTTATGGAGGTTTTGGAGCAGTGGCTTCTTCCTTGCTGAGCGGCCTTTCAGGTTATGTCAATATAGGACTCGTTTTACTGTGGATATAGATACTTTTGTACCTGTTTCCTCCAGCATCTTCACAAGGTCCTTTGCTGTTGTTCTGGGATTGATTTGCACTTTTCGCACCAAAGTACATTCATCTCTAGGAGACAGAACGCGTCTCCTTCCTGAGCGGTATGACGGCTGCGTGGTCCCATGGTGTTTATACTTGCGTACTATTGTTTGTACAGATGAACGTGATACCTTCAGGCATTTGGAAATTGCTCCCAAGGATGAACCAGACTTGTGGAGGTCTACACTTTTTTTTCTGAGGTCTTGGCTGATTTCTTTAGATTTTCCCATGATGTCAAGCAAAGAGGCACTGAGTTTGAAGGTAGGCCTTAAAATACATCCACAGGTACACCTCCAATTGACTCAAATTATGTCAATTAGCCTATCAGAAGATTATAAAGCCATGACATAATTTTCTGGAATTTTCCAAGCTGTTTAAAGGCACAGTCAACTTAGTGTCTGTAAACTTCTGACCCACTGGAATTGTGTTACAGTGAATTATAAGTGAAATAATCTGTCTGTAAACAATTGTTGGAAAAATTACTTGTGTCATGCACAAAGTAGATGTCCTAACCGACTTGCCAAAACTATAGTTTGTTAACAAGACATTTGTGGAGTGGTTGAAACACTTACAGTGGGGGGGAAAGTATTTGATCCCCTGCTGATTTTGTACGTTTGCCCACTGACAGAGAAAGGATCAGTCTATAATTTTAATGGTAGGTTTATTTGAACAGTGAGAGACAGAATAACAACAAAAATATCCAGAAAAACGCATGTCAGAAATGTTATAAATTGATTTGCATTTTAATGAGGGAAATAAGTATTTGACCCCCTCTCAATCAGAAAGATTTCTGGCTCCCAGGTGTCTTTTATACAGGTAACGAGCTGAGATTAGGAGCACACTCTTAAAGGGAATGCTCCTAATCTCAGCTTGTTACCAGTAAAAAAGACACCTGTCCACAGAAGCAATCAATCAATCAGATTCCAAACTCTCCACCATGGCCAAGACCAAAGAGCTCTCCGAGGATGTCAGGGACTAGATTGTAGACCTACACAAGGCTGGAATGGGCTACAAGACCATCGCCAAGCAGCTTGGTGAGAAGGTGACAACATTTGGTGCGATTATTCGCAAATAGAAGAAACACAAAAGAACTGTCAATATCCCTCGGCCTGGGGCTCCATGCAAGATCTCACCTCGTGGAGTTGCAATGATCATGAGAACGGTGAGGAATCAGCCCAGAACTACACGGGAGGATCTTGTCAATGATCTCAAGGCAGCTGGGACCATAGTCACCAAGAAAACAATTGGTAACACACTACGCCGTGAAGGACTGAAATCCTGCAGTGCCCGCAGGGTCCCCCTGCTCAAGAATACATATACATGACCATCTGAAGTTTGCCAATGAACATCTGAATGACTCAGAGGACAACTGGTGAAAGTGTTGTGGTCAGATGAGACCAAAATGGAGCTCATTGACATCAACTCGCCGTGTTTGGAGGAGGAGGAATGCTGCCTATGACCCCAAGAACACCATCTCCACCGTCAAACATGGAGGCGGAAACATTATGCTTTGGGGGTGTTTTTCTGCTAAAGGGACAGGACAACTTCACCGCATCAAAGGGACGATGGACGGGGCCATGTACCGTCAAATCTTGGGTGAGAACCTCCTTCCCTCAGCCAGGGCATTGAAAATGGGTCGTGGATGGGTATTCCAGCATGACAATGACCCAAAACACACGGCCAAGGCAACAAAGGAGTGGCTCAAGAAGAAGCACATTAAGGTCCTGGAGTGGCCTAGCCAGTCTCCAGACCTTAATCCCATAGAAAATCTGTGGAGGGAGCTGAAGGTTCGAGTTGCCAAACGTCAGCCTCGAAACCTTAATGACTTGGAGAAGATCTGCAAAGAGGAGAGGGACAAAATCCCTCCTGAGATGTGTGCAAACCTGGTGGCCAACTACAAGAAACATCTGACCTCTGTGATTGCCAACAAGGGTTTTGCCACCAAGTACTAAGTCATGTTTTGCAGAGGGGTCAAATACTTATTTCCCTCATTAAAATGCAAATCAATTTATAACATTTTTGACATGCGGTTTTCTGGATTTCTGTCTCTCACTGTTCAAATAAACCTACCATTAAAATGATAGACTGATCATTTCTTTGTAAGTGGGCAAACCTACAAAATCAGCAGGGGATCAAATACTTTTTCCCCCCACTGTAGGTTGGAGTCATTAAAACTTGTTTATGTAAACTTCCGACTTCAACTGTAGCTAGCACTCCTGTCAGGTAGCTACCTACAGTTACCCATAGCTGGCTAGCTAGTTTTATAGTTTGGTAATTTATTCCAATAAATTTCAGAGTTGCAAAAAATATTTTAATGAATCTAGCAACGTTTTATAGGCTCCTCACTACAAGATTAAGCCAAATTGCCAACACAAAAATCAGTGTGTGTATATATATATATATATTTAAGCAAGCTAGCTTCATACTTTTTTCTGACATGCTGAAAATGCAGCCTTTTTTTTATTAAAATGTACACTTCGCAGCCACCAGAGTTTGACATATGACTACAGTTTGCATTGAATTGGAGGTCATATCACTCGCCGAGAGGACAGAGTTAGTAAATTTGACCACTTAAGATGCCAATCAAACTGCATCCGGTTTCGATGGGGATTTTCGGAGGGAAAGTGGCTAGGGCAGGGGTTGAGGGGGTAAAAATAACGTGTTTGGACTGCAGCCCTAGTCTGAGACCAAGGGGAGTCTGCAACGGGAACCCCCCCAATAAAATGACATGTATAAATATCAACATGGGCAAAGGACAGACGTCTATGTCTCAAGGTTTCTACAAGAGAAGAACTACCTGTAATTTCTCAAAACAGATAATGACTGCGTTCGCGCTTTGGATGGTATTGCTGCCTACTGCAGGTAAGAACTTAACATTTTTCCTAAAATGCTGCAGTTTTAAGTTTTATGAGGTTAAATATAATAATTTGTCCAAATTAAACATCTCTCTTTTAAAGCGTCGAAATTTGTCCTAAACCTCACACCGAAAGATCCCATGGCTCGAGTCGGAGACAGTCTGGTCCTGACGTGCAAAGCCAGTGGCTGCGCCGGAGACGTTATGTTCACCTGGGCTTCATTGACTGACCGGTCACTCTACGGTAAAACGGAGACCAACGGGACAGTGTCCCTACAAATATTTAACCCATTGGCAATTCAGCACATCAACAAGGTCCTCTGTAAGGCCACATGCACAAACAAAGGAGAAAAAGCGCAAACGTCTACAAAGGTGAACGTCTATGGTAAGTTTTATGCGTCTTTGTTTATTGTAGGCTTTTATAGTAGAACGTCTTCATTAACAGTAGCTTATAACTTCTTCAGATCATGCGCAATTGCTTTGAAGTTTATAATATTAAATGAATCCACTAATATACACACTCTCGGGTTCCTCCCAAATAAAATAACATTCCAATGAATCTAAAGTGTTTTAAGCAGGACTACTGTATGTCGATAGGCATCCATCCTACTGTATGTAGACTAGGGTGATGTCCGGGAAAAAGAGGACGTATGGTCACCCTAGTATCAGCTGTCTCATTTGGAGTGTTTTTAACTTGTTCCAATCAAAATACTGAATAAGCAGAGGGAATATTTTCACAGCACCGTGTTTGCTCCCATCAGTAGAAACACCACAGTAAGGTATATCTTCTAGTGCTTTCTGAGCTATGTCGACAGAATGTGGTGCTATCACAGCGTTAACAGTCGCTTCGGTCTTAGTACGAGCGCTTCAAAATGTCCGCGCAGTCTCGGAATCAGGGAAAGCCTTTTTTTTAACAAGGCAGACGTGCAGTCCATTGATCTGTAGCTAATGTGATGCTTCTTGTTGTGGAGACTACTGACCTGACCTCCGCAGCAGTAACAGCATCTTCTGTTTTACCTACTCTCACAAAATAGTCAGTTCATTTACCTGACGAACTCTCACCTTTAGCTGCAATTTTGTGTTTTGCGGAGCTTATGTGGGCTTCTAGGTCGCTAGCACCTTTATTTGACACTGACACGTACGTGCCAGCTTTGCAGGTCATGAATTCTGCTTCACACGGATCCCGACCAAGACGAAGACACGGGAATTTTCTCTGTAAATCGTCTGTGAATTTACATTTGCGTTTGGCCATTTTTACGCTGTTCTGGAGCCATGTGCCAATGTTGACTAGCAAGCTGCTGCTCTGTCTCTAGGCTGTTGCCATGGTGAGGGTAATGATTGAGATGCAGTTTGACCAATGTTTGCGTAGGCCCTACATGACCCACCAATGGTGGCGTGTGAGAAGGCGGGACCTAACGAGAAAGGTCAAAGCAATGCAAAACCCCCAAAAACCCACACAATGAATGGCGACTGTAGAAAGCAAAAGCCGAATCCCGGACATTTTGGGCTCCTTCGACCAAAAAAAAGTATAAAACATTTGCCAATAAGCGTTGAGCTAAACTGTGAATGGTCCTGGAGCCGAAAAAAAGTGTAAATGGAAGCCTGCTTGGATTTGGCTTCTCCTATCAAATCGCTTTGACAGCATATGTCATTAACAGAAACAACTTGAATTGTTGCATCTCGTTGTGTTGTTGTCCTCCTGTGGCTAGCTAGCTAGCTAGATAAAATTGTCCTATTTCTAAATTAGCCATGGATGGAGATAGGGATTTGGACTTGTGGTTTTACTTAATTCTATGTGCTGGCCAAGGATTATAAAGGCGATTCTGATGTTGAAATAGTGAAGTTGAAATGGTGCTGGAATAGGGAGGCAGCTCCTGCGGTAACTATGTGGTTCTAAATCAAGTTGTTTAGTGGTCCAAAAATGTCGGAAACATTGACTTGCTTAACAATGCTGTAGGTCATGTAACTGTCTGTTACATGCAATGCGGGTCGTGGACTTCACCAGACAGAGGTTGCTATTCGGTTTTGTGATGAAACAAAGATGTGGTTGAATATATTCTGCCACTGTCTTCTTATTGTCTCTTTACCCGTGCAACGCTACTGATACCTATATGAAATAGGCATGATGGACTTGATTAAAATATGTATGAATGAATTGATAAATAAATAGCTAAATGAATTGCTACAGTTAGTGGGTTAAAATGCAACTTGGACACAAGTTAGTTTGTCTGTAGCTGTATATATCTTTTCTTTGGCTACAATCTGTAGAGCTTATTTCAAATTACTGCTACAAAACGCATTGTCTTCTGGAATGCTACGACCCAATGTATCTTGATTAACCATTAATTGATTTGTCATTGACAGCCTTACCAAAGGATCCCACCATATCAAGAAGTGACCTTTTGACTGAGGGTCAGGAGAGTAACCTCACCTGCACAGTTCCAGATGTGTACCCAACTGAACGTCTAATCATTGAGTGGCTACTGGGAGATGAAGTTCTCCTCAAACAAGATGAACATCTGGAAGTCCCGACTGTCACCTCAGTGTTGAAATACAGACCGACAGCCCAGAACAATGGACAGAATGTTACCTGCAGAGCCACGCTGGACATTGGGATTGACAAGAGAACCAGAGAGACTGTCGCATCAATGACCGTTCAATGTAAATACATATCTGTCAAGAGTTGTTCAATCATTCTCATCAGACAATGTTTCAAAATACAATTTGGGGTACAAGTTAAAGGAGCTATGCAGAACGTTTGCCTCTGGGGTGCTCTTGAGACAAAAGGGGTCCCGTAAATTGTATTTTTATATAACCAGGCAAGACAATTAAGAACAAATTCTTATTTACAATGACAGCCTAGGAACAGTGGGTTAACTGTCTTGTTCAGGGGCAGAATGACAGATTTTTACCTTGTCAGCTCAGGAATTCGATCTAGCAACCTTTCGGTTACTGGCCTAACGCTCTAACCACGAGGCTACCTGCCGCCCCAGAACGAACAGAAATATTCTCCAGAAATTACCTCATTGGACAGAAAGGAGCATACCCATGAGCAAAATAATACATTGTTTGCATAAAACTAAGGGTTTGTTTAATATTATGTCATAGGTATATCAACCATACAGCCATCATTTAACGTGAACAATTAGCAACTTCTCTTCCATAATGTATGTCTAACAAACATTATTTTCCCCAATGTAGATTCCCCCAGAAATATCACTATCTCAGAGAACACTCAGGTGAATATCGGAGACAGTTTTACACTGACGTGTCGTGCTGAGGGGAACCCTGAACCTACAGTGTTGTGGAGAAAACTGGACCAAGATGGCCGCTCAGTCGTGGCAGGAGAGGGTGCGACCCTATTGGTGGAAGAAGCGTCATGGTCCCACGGTGGAGAGTATGAATGCGTGGCCCACAACATTGTAGGAAACCGTACAGCTCACATGACTGTTAATGTTCAAGGTGAGTCAAATAAAAGCGAACTATATCAGCTTGTATTGTAGTTATTAATGGTATATCCCATTGCGTAATCCCATTTCTAGTTGACAAATACTGACCGGAAGGCAAAGACTAAATAATAACCAAGTAAGATTATAATACATAAGGACAAAAAAGCATGCTTAATATTGTGTCAACGTTGGAACCATGAAGATGCCCTTGGAAATCAACTAGTTCATTTTACTTTGTGAAATAACTTATTAACATAGTTTACCATCATTATTATTCCCATTTTATGTTGACATTTTTGTATTTATATAACTTAATTGATCTATGATTGTTACTCATTGCCCCTGGCAGGTCCTCCAGAGAAGCCTGTTATTTATCGGAGCCCATCTGGTGAGCTGAAAGCGGGGGACAGTGTGACCATTACCTGCCAATCAGAGAGTGGGCCGCAGGGGCGTGTGGCGTTACGCCAGTTGACCGGCAGTCAGGGGGCGGAGCTACAGTCCAACCAGGGCCACACCTCCATCACTGTCCAATCGCTGACAGCTACAGACTCGGGACTGTACGAATGTCAGGCTACCAATCCCTATGGGAAACAGACATCTTTCTTAAACTTCACAGTCTTAGATGAGCTTTATACAGAGAACCAGAGAACCACAGAGACTATCACATCAATGACAGTTCAATGTAAGTACATTTCTGTCAAGAGTTGTTCATTCTCATTAGACAATGTTTCAATATACAATTTGGGTACAAGTTACATGAGGCTATACAAAACTTTTGCCTTTGGGGTGTTCGAGATAAAAGGGGTCCCATAAATGGACAGAAATACTCTCCAGAAATTACCTCATTGGTCAAAAAGGAGCACATAACTAAAGCTTTGTTTCATATTATGTCATAGGTATATGAACTATACAGCAAACAAGCCAATATTTCACGTAAACAATTAGCAACTTCTCTTCCATAATGTATGTCTAACAAACATTATTTTCCCCAATGTAGATTCCCCCAGAAATATCACTATCTCAGAGAACACTCAGGTGAATATCGGAGACAGTTTTACACTGACGTGTCGTGCTGAGGGGAACCCTGAACCTACAGTGTTGTGGAGAAAACTGGACCAAGATGGCCGCTCAGTCGTGGCAGGAGAGGGTGCGACCCTATTGGTGGAAGAAGCATCATGGTCCCACGGTGGAGAGTATGAATGCGTGGCCCACAACGTCGTAGGAAACCGTACAGCTCACATGACTGTTAATGTTCGAGGTGAGTCAAATAAAAGCGAACTATATCAGCTTGTATTGTAGTTATTAATGGTATATCCCATTGCGTAATCCCATTTCTAGTTGACAAATACTGACTGTAAGACACAGAATAACCAAGTAAGATTATAATTCATAAGGACAAAAAAGCGTGCTAAATATTGTGTCAACTTTGGCACTAGCAACAGTTGCTTCAATGAGTTTACCATGTAAGTACACAAGGCATTCCTAGTGGGAAAAACTGGTTGCAATGTCATTGGAACACATCAACTTTTATTTGTCACATACAACAGGTGTAGACCTTACCGTGAAATGCTTACTTACAAGCCCTTAAGCAACAATGCAGTTCAAGAACTAGAGTTAAAGTACTTACTAAATAAACTAAAGTAAAAAATATGTAAAAGGTTGTTTTCGTCTTTTTAGCTACAAAGTGAAAAACACTTTGTCTTAATCATTTCACATTTGAGGCATTTAGCAGACACACTTATCCAGAGCGACTTAGTTAGTGCATTCATCTGTCATAGCGAGGTGAGACAACCACATCTCAGTTATAGCGAGGTGGGACAACCACATTTACATTTTAGTCATTTAGCAGACGCCTTATCCAGAGCGACTTACAGTAGTGAATGCATACATTTCAATTCATTTCATACATTTAATTGCTTCCCCCCCTGTACTGGCCCCCCGTGGGAATCGAACCCACAACCCTGGCATTGCAAACACCATGCTCATTGCAAACACCAACTGAGCCACATCTCTCTGTCATAGTGAGGTGAGACAACCACATATTTCAGTCATAGCGAGGTGGGACAACCACATATTTCAGTCATAGTGAGGTGGAACAACCACATCTCTCAGTTATAGCGAGGTGAGACAACCACACCTCTCAGTCATAGCGAGGTGAGACAACCACACCTCTCAGTCATAGCGAGGTGAGACAACCACACCTCTCAGTCATAGCGAGGTGAGACAACCACACCTCTCAGTCATAGCGAGGTGAGACAACCACACATCTCAGTCATAGCGAGGTGAGACAACCACACATCTCAGTCATAGCGAGGTGAGACAACCACACATCTCAGTCATAGCGAGGTGAGACAACCACATCTCAGTCATAGCGAGGTGAGACAACCACATCTCAGTCATAGCGAGGTGAGACAACCACATCTCAGTCATAGCGAGGTGAGACAACCACACATCTCAGTCATAGCGAGGTGAGACAACCACACATCTCAGTCATAGCGAGGTGAGACAACCACCTCTCAGTCATAGCGAGGTGAGACAACCACACATCTCAGTCATAGCGAGGTGAGACAACCACACATCTCAGTCATAGCGAGGTGAGACAACCACACATCTCAGTCATAGTGAGGTGGGACAACCACATCTCAGTTATAGTGAGGTGAGACAACCACACCTCTCAGTCATAGCGAGGTGAGACGACCACATCTCAGTCATAGTGAGGTGAGACGACCACATATCTCAGTCATAGCGAGGTGAGACGACCACATATCTCAGTCATAGCGAGGTGAGACGACCACATATCTCAGTCATAGCGAGGTGAGACAACCACACATTTGCTACCTTTCTGTCCCCCTGAAGCGCCGCCCACAAACCTGTCCGTGGAGGTGTTCCCGTCTGCTGAGTTTGAGAAGGGGCAGAACGTGACCATCCGGAGCTGGGCTGTAGGCGTTCCCACCCCCTCGGCCACCCTGGTGAGGCTGCGGGACGGGGTGGAGCTGCACTCCTCTGACGGAACCTTCCACCTGGTCCACCTGGGCCCGGAGCACGCAGGGCTCTACCTGCTCAATGTCACCAATGTAGTGGGACACCAGAGCCTGGGTGAGACCACTGAGATATACTCACACAAAAACATGCGGGCACACACACACTCTCTCTGTGTCTCTCACACTAATGGTTTATATACATAATTGACGCACACAAAAAAATTATATGTTGTATTGACACATACACTGGATAGGTCCATTGAAATGTGTTGTTTTACAGGATCAGCCATAGTAGTATGATAGGTGTTGTTTTACAGGATCAGCCATAGTAGTATTATAGGTGTAGTGAAATGTGTTGTTTTACAGGATCAGCCATAGTGTAGTATGATAGGTGTAGTGAAATGTGTTGTTTTACAGGGTCAGCCGTAGTAGTATGATAGGTGTAGTGAAATGTGTTGTTTTACAGGATCAGCCATAGTAGTAAGATAGGTGCAGTGAAATGTTGTTTTACAGGGTCAGCCGTAGTAGTACAGCACCCCTGGAGCAAGTTAGGGTTAAGTGCCTTGCTCAAGGGACAAATTGATAGATTTTTCACATTATTGGCTTGGGTATTTAAACTAGCAACCTTTCGGTTACTGTCCTAACGCTTTAACCACTATCTCTAAAATGGCGTTGGAGGCTTATGGTAGAGAAATGAACATTCCATTCTCTGGCTAAAGCGCTGGTGGAAATTCCTACAGTCAGCTTGCCAATTGCACTCCCTTAACTTAAAGACATCTGTGGCATTGTGTTGTCTGACAAAATGCACAAGGTGCACCTGTGTAATGATCACGCTGTTTATCTGCTTCTTGATATGCCACACCTGTCAGGTGGATGGATTATCTTGGTAAAGGAGAAATGCTCACTAACAGGGAGGTAAACACATTTGTGCACAACATTTGAGAGAAATATACTTTGTGCATATAGAACATTTCTGGGATCTTTTATTTCAGTTCAGGAAACATGGGACCAACACTTTACATGTTGTGTTTATATTTTTGTTCAGTATGCATACAGACATACACCCCCAAAAAATGCACTTGTCTTTTTCTACTGACACTGACTTTGCTGATAACTACCTTTTGTTAAGGGACAATTGTGATGTGGTTGTCTCACCTAGCGATCTTAAGATGAATGCACTAATGTAAGTCACTCTGGATAAGATCGTCTGATAATTGAGTAAAATGTAAATATGACAGGCTTAGAGTGAACCGAGACATAGAATGTTTGAAAAAATGGATATGGAGTCTGCTAACTTTAAATCTCATCCCTCCAGATAAATCCGTCAATCCAAAGACTGTCATCATACCTGCCGTGTGCTTCGTTTCCATGACCGCTGCTGCAGCGACTCTGATGCGATTCCTGAGGAGAGCAAAAAATACAAGTTCATATGAACTTGCAATGACAGTTTAGACTCCCCCTGTGGAGGGAAGAGAGATGGTCTCAACATCAGTCTGCAATTGAGCACTGTACACTGGAACAGTCCACTTCTAGCATCGAGGGGGTGTTTTCCTCAGAGGTGGACAGAGCTGTGCTTTCGGCAGTGAGAGACTATTTCTCGTTACGCACTGAAATCATGGCCTCGATTCAATCCGTATCGTGGAAGTTCAGCTCAATAGCGCGATTGAAATGTAAATGTTTTCCTATTGAGCCGACATATGCAGCGGTTACCGTGAATGAAGTCTCCGCGAACACGGGAACATTGCCTTTTAAAATTCAATCGCGCTACAGGGATGAAACTTCCCCGATACAGATTGTATTGAGGCCTAATTGTCTGTTTATGCGTGTTCATAACTGGTGGATGTACAAAGCCGTGAATGTAACTGATGATTGCACAGATATGACTTATAGCATCTGATAATACCTTAGTCAACCACCAGCCCAGGGCATTGCATCACTGCAGCATCAGACCTTCTTTCACTGGAGTTTATATTATTGCTGTGTGTATGTATGTATATATATTTTAATGTTTTGTACAGACTTATTGTAATAAAGATGCCAATGAAAAGGTGTACTCTGCCTCCTGCTTGAACAGACACACGCACACACGGTGATACAAGGTTTAGAAAAGAGTTGGAGGGTGAGGAAGAAACAAGGAAACAGGCATACCTCCAAAGCACACAAATACAAAATAGACTTGACTGAGGATATGGCACTCCATATCAAGGAAACCATCTCAGAAACAAACAATCATGGTCCACAAACTCTTCTGGGAAGTGTGAGACTAATCTTACATTTGAGACTGTGTGTTTGTTGTACGTGTTTGTTGAAAAAAAGCGGAAAAGCGTTTTTGATCCCTATCATATACGTACAATGCTTTATTTGTCCCAAGGGCTCAGTCAATGGGAGGAGCAGTTTGGCGTTCATTGTGTTTACAGACACCAATCCCAAATTACCTCTGGTTAGCTTCCCCTTTAATAGCTTTCAGCCAAAACTGAGGAAATCTTCTGGGGACAAACGGTAAAATCGAAATTATTGCGTTTTCTTTTTGTTCAGTATACATATCATGAAATTAGATGCGTCTGTTATATTTTTGAGTAGGTCATTAAATTGACAAATTCGGCCCTCATCTATGGATTTCACAGGAATGGGCAGGACCACACTCATGGATGGGCCTGGTAGGACATAGGCCCACCCACTGAGGAGCCAGGCCCAGCCAGTCAGAATGAGTTTTTCTCCACAAAATGGCTTTAATTACAGACAGAAATACTCCTCAGTTTCATCAACTGTCCGGGTGGCTGGTCTCAGATGATCCCACAGGTGAAGAGGTCGGATAGGGAGGTCCTGGGCTGGTGTGGTTACATGTGGTCTGCGTTTTTGAGGCCGGTTGAACGTACTGACATATTCTCTAAAACGACATTGGAGGCGGCTTATGGTAGAGATTAACATTCAATTATCTGCCAACAGCTCTGGTGGACATCCCTGCAGTCAGCATGCCAATTGTTCACTCCCTCAAAACTATGGTAGAGATTAACATTCAATTATCTGCCAACAGCTCTGGTGGACATCCCTGCAGTCAGCATGCCAATTGTTCACTCCCTCAAAACTTGAGACATCTGTGGCATAGTGTTGTGTGACAAAACAGCACATTTTAGAGTGGCCTTTTATTGTCTCCAACACAAGGTGCACCTGTGTAATGATCATGCTGTTTAATCAGCTTCTTGATATGCCACACTTGTCAGGAGGATGGATTATCTTGGTAAAGGAAAAATGCTCACTAACAGGGAGGTAAACAAATTTGTGCACAAAATTTGAGAAGCTTTTTGTGTGTTCTGGGATCTTTTATTTCAGCTCATGAAACCAACACTATACATGTTGTGTTTATATTGTTGCTCAGTGTAGTAGGGAAAGTGTTGTGGGTATTCGGTAATGATGATGTAGCAGGGACAACATGCATCCCACTATCAGTAACACTTCTCTTCCGGGTCTAGAGATTAATAGTCAGGTTGACCTCATCGCCGTCCTCAGGTCATAGGTCACATATACGGATCAAAGTAGAGACATATTTCCACGACAGCCTTAGACCGTAATGCCCAAATACTTTTACACACGTTGAATCATGGGATGTTTTTACGCACATCTTCTCAGTGCACAAACAGGTTAAAGGTGACAATGACAGTGTTTTTTTAAAAGGATACAACTAAGTAATGCACTTTTTATTTGCTGAGCTCTCATCGAAGAAGCACTGTGCAGTCTGAAGGGGTTTGTTTGTTTACCGTCTCCAGTAATGAACAAGTGTTGGTTAGCCCATCTTCACAGTTAATAAGGTATGTCCTCCAGTCAGAAGTAATCAGATGTCTTTGCTGTGACCTGTAGATCTGTGTGTCAGGGTGATTGTGTATAATATATGTGTAGAGGCATCAGTCTAGATAAAATTACTACATATTTGCAAAACCTAACCCATGTCTTTTGTGAGAGGAACATTTATTTTGGAGTCAAAACGGCGATGTTCTGATCTTTCATCTTTCAATACATAATTAACTTCAGTGGTTTAGAACGTCCTTCCTCTACTGGATAGAATTCAGACTGGTCATAAACCAAGCGGATGGTGAGGTCTTCTAGTCTATTGCACAGGCACTCAACTGGCTAACTGTTCAAACAGAAACATTGTGTCTCTTCCTTTTTGTTCCCCCTGAAAATGGGAGACAACTTCCCTGCCAATACAAACACTATTTTGTAAACCATGCAATATGGTCGACAAAGATAACATAAAAAGCTGTTTTGCTAAACTGCCCCCTACTGTTAGCAACCAAATCAAATCAAATCAAAATCAAATTTATTTATATAGCCCTTCGTACATCAGCTGAAATCTCAAAGTGCTGTACAGAAACCCAGCCTAAAACCCCAAACAGCAAGCAATGCATGTGAAAGAAGCACGGTGGCTGGGAAAAACTCCATAGGAAAAACTCCTGAGAAAGGCAAGAAACCTAGAGAGGAACCAGGCTATGAGGGGTGGCCAGTCCTCTTCTGGCTGTGCCGGGTGGATATTATAACAGAACATGGTCAAGATGTTAAAATGTTCGTAAATGACCAGCATGGTCAAATAATAATAATCATAGTAATTGTCGAGGGTGCAACAAGCACGTCCGGTGAAACAGGTCAGGGTTCCGTAGCCGCAGGCAGAACAGTTGAAACTGGAGCAGCAGCATGGCCAGGTGGACTGGGGACAGCAAGGAGTCATTATGCCAGGTAGTCCTGAGGCATGGTCCTAGGGCTCAGGTCCTCCGAGAGAAAGAAAGAAAGAGAGAAGAGAGAATTAGAGAGAGCATATTTACATTCACACAGGACACCGGATAAGACAAGAGAAATACTCCAGATGTAACAGACTGACCCTAGCCCCCCGACACATAAACTACTGCAGCATAAATACTGGAGGCTGAGACAGGAGGGATCAGAAGACACTGTGGCCCCATCCGATGATACCCCTGGACAGGGCCAAACAGGCCCAAATGGTATATGTTCTCAAACCTAGGTAACATGAGTAAATAACAGGGACTATACGGGCTGCATTGTGGAACAGTAATGCAAAGATGGATTCTGAAGTTGGTTGGTTCGTATTCATTACGCACCAATCAATAAAAAACAGACTAGAACAGGAAGGGGCTAGTTGCTCATTTTATTTTTCCATTACAACATGTTTTTCCATGTGTGCCCCAATGACCCTGGTCTATTGGAAGTTCCAGGGAGTGGGTTTGTTACATGTTTCAGTTTCCTCAGATGTGCCTCAACCCAGAGATTAAATGATGATTACAATCTTAAAAGGTCTGAACTAAAATTATGAATTTAGGCCTGGGAATTTCCAGAATGTGTTTAAGTATGGGACAAAGAGAAAACAAAACAACCAGCATTTTGTTTGATTATTCAGTCTTGGGTCCATAAGACCCAGGGGCGGAAATCCCGGGGGGGACGGGGGATTTGCTAGCTACCTTTTAGATCGAAGCCCAAATAGAATAATAAAAGATAAGATGATAGAAGCCCATCTCCTACTGTAAATAACCTACACACTGTGTGTGTGTGTGTGTAGCCAGCCAGCCAGGTAGAAAAATGGCAGAAAAATAAAAGACGGACATCAGAGTATTTTTCAGTACACCAAAACGCATAGTAAGAACCCTAGTAGCCTAATATCTCAAAGACTAGTTGATAAAATGTTCATAAGAAAGAAATGAAATTCTAATGGAAATGTTTCACAATGATGTCTTTAGGCAGAGCAGGCAACAGATGGCACACAGACAGCAGAGTTGGGGACAGATATGCAGGGACAGACTGGCAGAGACAGGGAGTCTCAGGTAAGTTTGTTGAGTCTTTGTTTGGCAACATTATGAAAGGTTCTCCATTTTTTTGACTTGTAAAATAGGAACATAATTGGAAAATGCCATGGATACCCCCACTCTCAACTTAAACTGGTGACTAAACTAAGATTTGTTAAAGGCAATGGTATTGCTGTTGTGATTAGTTGTGTAGTTTTGGGTACCGGTAGTTAGGAGTACGGCAAACACCTTATTTCTTTGGTTCCTCAATATACATTTACCATATTACAATGTAGGCTGTGTTACAGCGCTACTTTATTTTCCACCATAATTTGCAAATAAATTCATTAAAAATCCTACAATGTGATTTTCTGGATTTTTTTTCTTCTCATTTTGTCTGTCATAGTTGACGTGTACCTATGATGAAAATTACAGGCCTCTCATCTTTTTAAGCGGGAGAACTTGCACAATTGGTGGCTGTCTAAATACTTTTTTTGCCCCACTGTATGTGGTGCCAAACTGGACCAGAACATCTACTGCTTCCTCAGTCAGGCAGGAGACAGCTTCCTGCTGCAGATGAACAATCCAGAACTATGCGAGTGTGTTTATCTCAAAAAGCACCTTGCTTCAATCAGTGTATTCCAGTTAAGAATAACAATTATTGTATTTTAACAGCAACAGTTCCAACCTAGACTAGTTTTCAACAATAATTTCTACAGTGAGATGTACAGTGGGCCTGATCATTTCTACAGTGAGATGTACAGTAGGCCTGATCATTTCTACAGTGAGATGTACAGTAGGCCTGATCATTTCTACAGTAAGATGTACAGTGGGCCTGATCATTTCTACAGTGAGATGTACAGTGGGCCTGATCATTTCTACAGTGAGATGTACAGTGGGCCTGATCATTTCTACAGTGAGATGTACAGTGGGCCTGATCATTTCTACAGTGAGATGTACAGTAGGCCTGATCATTTCTACAGTGAGATGTACAGTGGGCCTGATCATTTCTACAGTGAGATGTACAGTGGGCCTGATCATTTTTCATCTAGGGTTGCACTATCAGTAGCTTTGGTGAATGTTAGCTATTAGCTGTGTACAAAGCCAGGGGATTGTTTGAAAGAGAAACTCACATCTACTATGAGAGTTAGTAGTCCCTTATTTCTGCTGATCATCACCTGTTATAAAAAGACAACAATGCCTTGCTAGCTGACTTACTTTTCCACTGTCGAGGCACTGTTTCCTGAAACATTCTGCCCTGTCCTGTAAGGACTTCCTGGGTTTACCATCATGCTGTGGATGTTTGGTCAGGACGTGTCGTTTTATTACATTTGTTCGTTTTGCTAGACTCATTACTAAGCACTTCCACACACAAAACACATTGTGGGCGCTCCTCGTTATAAGAGTGTGTGAAAGAGAGAGAAACTCATCGCTGTATATGCGTTTCATGACAATTGAGCTCAGTCAGATCTTGTCGCTAGCATGAGTCCATTTGATGACAGCGGTGAGTGGTGGCGAGTGGGAATAACAAGTCAGTGGCTGACAGCACATCATCTGCTGCCTGAACCACAGCGATGTTTCTTCAAGAAAACTTCAGAAAAAAGATCCGGTAAACCGTGAAGCACACAGGCGTTTACCTCTCACACAGCTGCCAAACTGAGAAGCAGAGAGCGCAGATGCACTTGGCCAAATCAATTCCAGTAATTAATGAAACAATTACAAATTTACACTGACACGTCGCAACCAATACTATAAGGCAGTATTAAACCACTATCCAATCAGAATCAGAGCCTGTTCAATAGGAGTGCAATGTAACAGAATGTTCAGATAAACAACCAGCTGGATGTCTCACATAATAGTCCATATGTCTCACATAGTAGTCCATATGCTGACATAAACCTTTTTATAACAAAAAAAAGTATATTAAAACCTTTAATTATTGCACAGCACACTAAGCCCAAACAAATTATTTGCAACAAAGCTCTACCAACAGCATATGCAAACAAAGACAAAATCACAAAACAAAAACAAATCAATGAGAGAATAAATGTTACAGTGGTCTACACGTCATGTAGAAAAGAAACATCGTTTTTCGGTTTGAGATGCACAATAGTAGATTTTTGGCAGACAAACCATTTTAAAGGGAGATAATATGAAATCTGATCGAAGGACAAACAGTTTGGAGGGACAGCCTTTTTCAATGCATCACAATTTCAGGCTCTTAATGCAACAGAAACGGTAAAAGAGAGAGGATACTTGCTACAATTCCTGTAGATATTCACCCTGAAACAGTCATGTCAGGGAGGCAATCGCCAGAAACAGCACCAGTTTTCACCAGAACAAAGTCAACATTCACATAATTCCAGTAAGTACCGTTTAACACCACAAAGTTTGAGCCGAGCAAGAGCAGAAAGCATCCATTATTCAAGTCATGACGTCGTAATAATTTTTAAACCAGTAGATTTAAAAAGAATGTTCGCTTGACCTTCCAATGCTATGCATCTCAGAATCAAAGGAATAGTCTCAGTTGTCTTGTGATTGTATGAGCACCTGTGTATGTGTCTCTCATCCTATTTAATCATTTATCATATACACATCTGAATACCTGACAAGTTAAACCTGTCATGGGAGTGCAAGTACTGACAAAGGCAAAAGTAAAATTTGGCTTTTGAACAGTTACAGTACATACCCTGTCTGTGCAAATGTGCATATTGCAATGCTGACATCAGCTGGCAGTAAAAGCAATTGCACTAACTAAAGTTATTTACAGTGCCACGTAATATCCTATGATTTTGGCAACAGCAAAAGTCCTCTGGTTTAATACTGATATCTTGTCTGTCAGATTGTCAAGAACAGGTTAACATAAAGAGTCCATCTTTAGTAAGGCACCGCTTGTTGGACCATCTCCAGTGTTGTCAGTGTTTGGTCCTGGAGGTAACCGTCACAGAGATCTAGTCCCGATGAGATCATAATAAGGAATCCCTTCTCTCTCCTACAAAAAGACAACAGAATGAGAACCTTACTTTAGGGTATCCCAAAAACCCAACCGTTACCCAACCAAAATCCTCACATTTTACAGTAAGTGTTAATCCTCTTAACGCTTTGGTTCACAATCCTGCATACTTCAATTCAGCTTTACAATACTAACTTCAGTATTAACCCCGCCATTCTATTCCATTAACCTTGGCATGCAATCTACTGTTTCCTCACCCAAAACACTGATCAAATCCTCATCCCCTTGCCCTATCACATCCCAACACCTGTACATTGACCTACCTGAATGCCCGCTGTGTTCGACACCTGTCAATGCTAGTCCGTGCTTCCCTGTGCCAGTCAGCCCCTGCCCTTGTGGTTGGCATAGCTTGGGAAGCCAAACTGGCACAGCATCATGTTAGAGTATCTCAGGGGCATTGTGCCGTAGATCTGTGCCAGCCGGTTCAGGCAGTAGGAGCGCTGGAGCAGGTGTTCGGGACGGTGCCACATGCCTAGGTACCCGCTGCTGGCGTCCCTCTCCAGGTTGCGCATATCCACGGGCTTCACAAAGATGCCAGAGGGTCTACTTTTTATGGCCCCAGAAACTCGCTGTAGCTCCGCTGCCACGGCAAAGTTCACGGCAATGTCGTCGCAGTTCTGCGTGTCATCCACCAGGGCGTGCACCTCGGGCGGCTGCTCCTGGAAGAGCTGCAGGTAGCGGTGGTGGAAGAAGGCAGCGCCGATCAGCACCATGGAGTATCTGCAGCAGTGTGGAAAGCAGGGCCCACATTCAGATTGTTTTAAAAATGCATCAGGGTGCAAGACACAGATGAACATGGTTTAGAGCAACAACATCTACATCTAGGCCTTCAGTGTCAAACTTCTACAGTTATAGTTATGCAGTTATAGTGTCTTCAGAAAGTATTCACACCCCTTCACTTATTCCCAGATGTTGTGTGTTACAGCCTGAATTCAACATGGATTACATAGATTTTCTCTCACCCATCTACACCCAATACCCCATAATGACAAAGTGAAAATATGTTTAGACATTTTTGCTAATTTATTGGAAAAAAGTATTCACACCCCTGAATCACCTTTGACAGTGATAACTGTGCTTATTTCTGGATAAGTCTAAGAACTTTGCACACCTGGATTGTACAATATTTGCCCATTATTCTTTTCAAAATTCTTCAACCTCTTTCAAATTGATTGTTGATCATTGCTAGACAACCATTTTCAAGTCTTGCCACAGACTTTCAAGCAGATTTAAGTCAAAACTGTAACTACAGTAGGCCACTCAGGAACATTCAATGTAGTCTTGGTAAGCAACTCCAGTGTATATTTGGCCTTGTGTTTTAGGTTATTGTCCTTAGCAAAAGGTGAATTTGTCTCCCAGTGTCTGGTGGAAAGCAGACTGAACCAGGTTTCCTCTAGGATTTTACCTGTGCTTAGCTCTATTCTGTGTCTTTTTATCATAAAACAACTCCCTAGTCCTTGCCGATGACAAGCATACCCATAACATGATGCAGCCACCACCATGCTTGAAAATATGGAGTGGTACTCAGTGATGTGTTGTGCTGGATTTGCCCCAAACATGACACTGTGTATTCAGGACAGAAAGTTAATTTCTTTTCCACATTTTTTGCAGTTTTACTTTAGTGCCTTATTGCAAACAGGATGCATGTTTTGGAATATTTGTATTCTGTACAGGCTTCCTTCTTTTCACTCTGTCATTTAGGTTAGTATTGTGGAATAACTACAATGTTGTTGATCCATCCTCAGTTTTCCCCTATCACAGCCATTAAACTCTGTAACTGTTTTAAAAATCACCATTGATGTCATGGTGAAATCCCTGAGCGGTTTATTTCCTCTCTGGCAACTGAGTTAGGAAGGACACCTGTATATTTGTAGTGACTGGGTGTATTGGTACACCATCCAAAGCGTAATTAATAACTTCACCATACTCAAAAGGGATATTCAATGTCTGCTTTTTATATCAATAGATAGGTTTGCAAGGCAGGGTATTTGTGGTTGAATCTGTGTTTGAAATTCACTGCTCGACTGAGGAACCTTACAGATAATTGTATGTGTGGGGTACAGAGATGAGGTAGTCATTTAAAATTATGTTAAACACTATTATTGAACACAGAGAGTCACATTTTTACTCCTGAACTTATTTAGGCTTGCCATAACAAAGGGGTTGAATACTTATTGATGCAAAATATTTCATCTTTTCGTTAATTAATTTGTAAAAATGTCTAAAAACATAATTCCACTTTGACAATATGGGGTATTGTGTGTAAGCCAGTGACACAAAATCTCAATTTAATACATTTTAAATTCAGGCTGCAACACAACAAAATGTGGAAAAAGTCAAGGGGTGTGAATACCTTGACTACACTGTACCTGTCACCTCCTCCCATCTCTGGGTCCTGGAGTTCAAAGCTGCCGTAGCTGTAGACGCCCGTCACCGTGGTAACGTGTTTACGGGGGACAAATCCAACTATCTGATCTGGGAATTGCTGTTGGAGGATGAGAGTAGGGGACAACATTGAGGAACAATCCAATAGTAATACAGTATAAGCTATTATGTAGAAGAGGGCACGACAAAACCTATTCCCCTCAGGAGTCTGAAAAGATTTGGCATGGGTCCTCAGATCCTCAAAGGGTTCTACAGCTGCACCATCGAGAGCATCCTGACTGGTTGCATCACTGCCTGGTAGGGCAAGTGCTCGGTCTCCGACCGCAAGGCACTACAGAGGGTAGTGCATACAGCCCAGTACATCACAGGGGCCAAGCTTCCTGCCATCCAGGACCTATATACCAGGCGGTGTCAGAGGAAGGCCCTAAAAATTGTCAAAGACTCCAGCCACCCTAGTCATAGACTGTTCCCTCTGCTATCGCATGGCAAGCGGTACCGGAGTGCCACGTCTAGGTCCAAGAGGCTTCTAAAAAGCTTCTACCCCCAAGCCATAAGACTCCTGAACATTTAGTCAAATGGCTACCCAGACTATTTGCATTGCCCACCCCCACCCCCCTCTTTTACGCTGCTGCTGCTGCTCTGTTATTATCTATGCATAGTCACTTTAATAAATCCACCTAATTGTACATATTACCTCAATTACCTCGACTAACCGGGGCCCCCGCACATTGAATCTGCACCGGTACCCCCCTGTATATAGTTACGCTATTGTTTTTACTGCTCTTTAAATTACTTGTTACTTTTATTTCTATTCATATTTTTTTTAAACGCATTGTTGGTTAGGGGCTTGTAATTAAGCATTTCACTGTAAGGTCTACTACACCTGTTGTATTCGGCGCATGTGACTAATAACATTTGATTTGATTTCAATGTGTATTGTTGGAAGTACATACCTTCCACACAGAGAAGGCAAAACTGATATCTGGAACGCTGACCAACGTGTCATCATCCAGCATCAACACAGCTGAGGAGAGAAGTTAAACACAGAGTATTACCATTAAATGATTAAATACTTCCAATACACAGTGTTGTTGTGCCTGTATACTCGACTGGCCAATTTTGCGACGTAGCTGAGGAAAGGAGACGAGGAAAGTGTCTGTCAGTCTGTCTCAGTGGAGGCTGCTGAAGGAAAGGACGGCCATAATAATGGCTGGAATGGAGTCAATGGAATGGTATCAACCACATGGAAACCACATCCTCGATGTGTTTGATGCCATTATTATGAGCGGTCCTCCCCTCAGCAGCCTCCACTGGTCTGTCTATGTCTCTCTTTCACACCCCACACATCACAGTCAGTATCTATCTTCGGTTGAACGGCTAAGTGAGGTAGACACTTTGGAAAGACATGTCTGTCTGTCTGACCCTCTCACTCACTCACTCACACACCCCCCTCACCGTCGGTATCGATCTCAGCAAACGGCTGCAGGCGGTTGCGCATGCGGTTGACGCTCTGCTCTTTGAACACCACGGGGATGGGATGGGGCCCCAGGGCGTCCCAGAGCTCTTGGGGGGTCCGCTCCCCAATGTTGTTCCACACGATGATGACCCGCCGCAGGTGTGGCACCGCCTGGTAATGGTTGAGCAGTTTCAGCAGGACGTCGGTGCGGTTATACGTCTGTATGACTATGGTAAATGCGGTGGCGTCCTCCTCTTCCGTTTGGCGCCCGGGAATGGCGTTGGCATTGCTGCCGGCGGTGGCTCTATGGCGAAGGGCTCCCATGGCCCCGACATGGCCCCGGTCCTCGATGGAAGGGAGGAGGGCAGTCAAAGCAGCACCAACCAGGAGAAGGAGCAGTATGGGAGCAACGAGATGAGACCGCCGAAGACCTTTGCAGCCACGGATAAGAACTCTGCACTCAGGAGAAAGAAGACAACAATGGACATATATACTGATTCCCAAATCAACCCCTAGCCCATACTCCCTATGCACTTGTGGAGATCTGAGAGGATTAGATAGACAAACAATATGGAAATAGGTCAGGGGGAATTTTCGCCATATTGCTAATCCACACAGATCTTCAGTGTTTAGTGTGCAGGAGCTAGGGGTCGATTGGAGGAGCCATATTTTACAGACTAGGCTTGGGCACTAAGAAACTATTTCACAGAATAGGCTTTTTAAAAACATTGTAAACCAGGACATTCCCATCACAACACCCTCCATCATAATAATCGACGACAACATGTTGCGCGCGTGCATATGCAGAATTCATTTGATTGGGCCTATTAGGCTATGGCATCATCAAAAAGTTAACTTCATTACACTGTACTTTAACGGCGTTAGTGACTTTTAAAGTAGCCTAATGAAAATGGGTTACAAACCTCGGCCTACAATAGACTAGGCCACTTAACAATACAACAGTGGGGAAAACACTAAGCTACCTACCTCATTGTTGTATCGTTATAACGCACATTCCAAAACAATTAATTCATCTACTTTATTTTTCTCCCTCTTTTCCCATTCCACACAGACTTCTGTTGATTGACGCAACGTAGACTTGCAGGAAAGTATTTGTAGGCAAATTCGGGAAAGTCAGGAAAACTACAATGACGCACAACTGTACTGCTTTATGGCGATGGTTTTCGGCGCAAAGTGAGGGATTTTAAGTTTTACGACGTATTTGGAAAATGGCATACTAGCGGCACCCTGGAAACGTCCTAGTGAATATAATACAACGCATTAGTTGTTTTTAAAAGTCACAGTTGAACAAACATGAATTCTATTGTAACGACTTGTCCTAAAGTTTCTCTTTCCAATGGCCTGCAAATTCCAATTCTTGGACTGGGTAAGATAAAAAACAAAACAAATCTATGATAACAATGTTCAAAGCTTCCTTTATTTTACATCAAGTGCAACCTTTTAAAGAGAAATGTAATGTTATTTGCATAAGGTGACGATTTTGCAACAATGTTTACTACTGTGCTCAGGAGGAGTCCGTTAATCCATATATATATATATACACACACACCGTATGGAATTACTCTGATGAATTTCTGCTGAAACATCGCCACATTGTGTCAAACTAGCCTACATAGAGGACTGACTGTTCTAGCATGAATTCCATCAAGAACACAACCTCAAACTTTTGAACTGACCTGAATATGAAAACACCACAGACCAGTGTGAAAGTAGTGGGCTTCTCAATAGTGTCTAACCAAAAAGGTTCTGTAGATCAGTAATCAGTGTGAATGAACAGACAGTAGTCCAGAGGCATCCTCTCTGGTTCCCCTGTTCCTTTTCTGCTCTGTGAAAGAGCTGGACTGGTGAAAAGCAAACATGTGGTAGGTAGGCCTGTCCTCCAAATTGCTTTCATCTTATGTTGTTAAAGGAGTGCAGATGAAGGAGAAGATTCTAAGGAGAGTGAATCATCTCAGACTATTGAGATGGCCCCATTGAAAGGAAGAAGTTTGAAATTCATACCAGTAATTCTAAAATCAGGGAAAGTGATGTCTTTCTTTTCTTCCCAAGGAACATCGCATGACGGCGGGTATTCACATGACGCCGTGTTGTACGCACTCCGCGAGTGTGGCGTGCGGCACATCGACACAGCGAAGCGTTACGGCTGTGAGGAGCAGCTGAGTAAAGCAGTGCAGGAGAGCGGAGTACCGCGGCAAGACCTATGGCTTACAACCAAACTGTGGCCTGGAAAATATGGCTATACCTCTGCCAAAAAGGCCTGCCGCGACTCGTGTTCCAGCCTGGGGGTGGAATACCTTGGTAAGGCTCAAGACAATATGGTCTGAGTACTTTTTACTTATCTGATAGATAAAAAGTATTCGGTCCTTTTTGATCTAATAGATAAGGGAAACGTATACCAGGTCAATTGAAACCGGTTCTCATTTGCAAGAGACAACGTCCACAACAAGATTATCTCCCCCTACTCAAACCAAAAGCTTGTCCGCTATAGGTAAAAAAAAACAAATGCTTTCCTCTCTTTTCACTCTCACCCACCTTGGTGGAATGTCTACCGTCACCTTGGCGTGGTGGAATGTCTACCGTCACCTTGGCGTGGTGGAATGTCTACGTCACCTTGGCGTGGTGGAATGTCTACGTTACCTTGGTGTGGTGGAATGTCTACGTCTCCTTGGCGTGGTGGAATGTCTACGTCACCTTGGCGTGGTGGAATGTCTACGTCACCTTGGTGTGGTGGAATGTCTACGTTACCTTGGTGTGGTGGAATGTCTATGTCTCCTTGGCGTGGTGGAATGTCTACGTCACCTTGGTGTGGTGGATTGTCTACGTTACCTTGGTGTGGTGGAATGTCTACGTCTCCTTGGTGTGGTGGAATGTCTACCGTCACCTTGGCGTGGTGGAATGTCTACGTTACCTTGGCGTGGTGGAATGTCTATGTCTCCTTGGCGTGGTGGAATGTCTACGTCACCTTGGTGTGGTGGATTGTCTACGTTACCTTGGTGTGGTGGAATGTCTACGTCTCCTTGGTGTGGTGGAATGTCTACGTCTCCTTGGTGTGGTGGAATGTCTACGTCACCTTGGCGTGGTGGAATGTCTACGTTACCTTGGTGTGGTGGAATGTCTACGTCACCTTGGTGTGGTGATATGTCTACGTCACCTTGGTGTGGTGGAATGTCTACGTCACCTTGGTGTGGTGGAATGTCTACGTTACCTTGGCGTGGTGGAATGTCTACGTCACCTTGGTGTGGTGGAATGTCTACGTCACCTTGGCGTGGTGGAATGTCTACGTTACCTTGGTGTGGGGGAATGTCTACGTCTCCTTGGTGTGGTGGAATGTCTACGTCTCCTTGGCGTGGTGGAATGTCTATGTCTCCTTGCTCTCCCTCTAATTGTATCAATCCTCTTTTTTCCCTTATACCTCCCCCCTCACTCCCTCCTCTGTCTCTCAGATTTGTACCTGATGCACTGGCCAGACGCCATGGTCCCAGGAAGGTCCAATAGGGAGGTCAGGGTGGAGACCTGGAGGGCCTTGGAGGAGCTGTATAATGAAGGTGACACAGAAAATGATTTCTTATAGTCACACACCGTGTTATAAGCCTATAGGATGCTGCAAAGGTCTCTTATCTAGAGCCCTCTGTTTCTGTCTCGGTGAACGCGAGGCAGGGGTGTGTCGTGCAATCGGCGTGAGTAACTTCCTCGTCTCCCACCTGAAGGAGCTGAAGGAGGACTGTAGTGTGGTACCTCACGTCAACCAGGTGAGTGACGCATTGGGCTGCGTTTCATCCCACAGTATCTCCTGCCCTAGTTCACTCCCTGAAGGATCTGAAGGGACTGGATGGGTGATTGCAACATGGATAAAACGAGTTGTAGCTTCCTGTCCAGTGACCACCTAGTCATCTTAGATCTGTGACGGGGACTGAATGAGGGCAGAGAGGGTAGGCGATTGATATTTGGAATGGAATGCGGCCAGTGTGTCTGTGGGACATGATCTATTACCTACATTGGCTCTCCAGTTATAAGGGACAGGAAAGGACAGACCGAGTGATGTCACTTTCCCACCTCTCAGGTGGAGTACCACCCGTTCCAGCAGCCAGAGGAGCTGGTGGAGTACTGTCGCCAGGAGGGCATCGTGTTTGAGGGCTATTGCCCCCTGGCCAAGGGGCAAGCTCTCAGCCACCCCACCATCCTCCAGCTGGCACACAAGTACGCCCGCACGCCCTCTCAGATCTGCATCCGGTGGAGCGTACAGGTACCCCCAACTCTCCTGATGCCCACCTACAGTGCCTTCAGAAAGTATTCACACCCCTTGACCTTTTCCACATTTTGTTGTTAGCCTGAATTCAACATTTATTACATTTAGATTTTGTGTCACTGATCTACACACAATACCATATGATATCAGTGGAATTCAGTGTCAGTGCGTGGGTAAAATCACTGGGAAAGCCAAGCCATATAAAAAGCCATATTACAACATGTGTGTGGTGATAATTGCGTAATTTGCTCCATTACCTGTTAGTTCATATGCCTTGCGAACGTGATATATAGGCCTCAAGGCCGAGACAATAAGACAGTGGAATAAAATAAGACCACACCTTTTGTTTTATCGCAACCTCTGTCCGGTGAAGTCCACGACGCGCATTGCATGTAACAGACAGTTACATGACCTAGACACAGTGTTTTACAAACCCTGGTCCTCCAGTACCCCCCCCCCCCCCAACAGCCAAACCCTGGTCCTCCAGTACCCCCCCCCCCCCCAACAGCCCAACCCTGGTCCTCCAGTACCCCCCCCCCAACAGCCCAACCCTGGTCCTCCAGTACCCCCCCAACAGCCCAACCCTGGTCCTCCAGTACCCCCCCAACAGCCCAACCCTGGTCCTCCAGTACCCCCCCAACAGCCCAACCCTGGTCCTCCAGTCCCCCCCCAACAGCCCAACCCTGGTCCTCCAGTACCCCCCAACAGCCCAACCCTGGTCCTCCAGTACCCCCCCCAACAGCCCAACCCTGGTCCTCCAGTACCCCCCCCAACAGCCCAACCCTGGTCCTCCAGTACCCCCCCAACAGCCCAACCCTGGTCCTCCAGTACCCCCCCCAACAGCCCAACCCTGGTCCTCCAGTACCCCCCCAACAGCCCAACCCTGGTCCTCCAGTACCCCCCCAACAGCCCAACCCTGGTCCTCCAGTACCCCCCCAACAGCCCAACCCTGGTCCTCCAGTACCCCCCCAACAGCCCAACCCTGGTCCTCCAGTACCCCCCCAACAGCCCAACCCTGGTCCTCCAGTCCCCCCCCAACAGCCCAACCCTGGTCCTCCAGTACCCCCCCAACAGCCCAACCCTGGTCCTCCAGTACCCCCCAACAGCCCAACCCTGGTCCTCCAGTACCCCCCCCCCCCCAACAGCCCAACCCTGGTTCTCTGTACCCCCAACGGCCCAACCCTGATCCTCAGTACCCCCAACAGTAGACAGTTTTGTTGTAGCCCTTGACAAACATACCTGATTCAACTCATTGAGGGCTTGATGATTCGTTTACAAGTTGAATCAAGTGTGCTTGTCTTTGGCCAACACTGAGAATTAAGTAAAACCACAAGGCCAAATTCCGATCTCCATCAATGGCTAATTTAGGAAAGGGCCAATTTTAGCTAGCTAGACACAGGAGGACAACGAGCTATAACAAATCCTAATTGCTAAATTGTCCCATAAATATTGTCAATAAAAAAAAAAAGTAATTTAATATTGATTTATTGAAAGCGTAATATCAACTGGTTACATTATATCGCGGAACACAATCTTCATAAAGGCAGTATCCTCAGTGGTGGCGCATGTAGAAACCTATGGCTGTGTAATGGCATAGTGTTGTTTATTTAAGACAAGACGCTCTTATCCCTTATCACAATCAGGACATACCTATTTTATAGTAAAAATCATGATGTAATATAACAGAATAAAATGGAACGGGGGGGTTATAACACTAGCAGTTTGCAAAGTAGCCTAAGTGGAACATTTTTAAGCAATACAATTATTGCAAAACTGCAGCTTGTTGTTGGAACACATATTTCCCAACTTCAATCAACCAGTCCATTTTGAGTCCTCATTTGGCAAGGAATGTAGCTTGTGTATCCCATCAGTTACACTGAATAAAAATAAGCACAACATGTGAAGTGTTGGTCCCATGTTTCACAAGCTGAAATAAAAGATCCCAGAAATGTTCCATACGCACAAAAAGCTTATTTCTCTTTGCCAAGATAATCCATCCACCGGACAGGTGTGGCATATCAATATGCTGATAAAACAGTATTACAGGTACACCTTGTGCTGGGGACAATAAGGCCACTCTAAAATGTGCAGTTGTCACAATGCCACAGATGTCTCAAGTTTTGAGGGAGCGTGCAATTTGCATGCTGACTGCAGCAATGTCCACCAGAGCTGTTGCCAGAGAATGGAGTGTTAATTTATATACCATAAGCCGCCTCCGTTTAAAAAAAAATAGAATTTAGCAGTACATCCAACCAGCCTCACAACCGCAGACCACGTTTATAGCGTTGTGTGGGTGAGCGGTTTGCTGATGTCAATGTTGTGAACAGAGTGCCCCATGGTGGCGGTGGGGTTATGGTATGGGCAGGAATAAGCTACGGACATTGAACACAATTGCATTTTTTGCAATGGCAGTTTGAATGCACCGTGACGAGATCCTGAGGCCCGTTGTCGTGCTTTTCATCCGCCGCCATCACCTCATGTTTCAGCATGATAATGCACAGCCCCATGTCTCATGGTTCTGTATACAATTTCTGGAAGCTGCAAATGTCCCAGTTCTTCCAAGGCATACTCACCAAACAAGTCACCCATTGATCATGTTTGGAACGCTCTGGATCAACGTTTACGACAGCGTGTTCCAGTTCCCGACAATATCCAGCAACTTCACACAGCCATTGAAGAGGATTGGTCAACATTCCACAATCAACAGCTTGATCAACTCAATGGGAAGGAGATGTGTCATGCTGCATGAAGCAAATAGTGGTCACACCAGATAGCAGATGGTTTTCTGATCCACACCCTACTTTTTCTTTCAGGTATCTGTGACCAAAATATGCTTATTTGTATTCCCAGTCATGTGAAAGCCATAGATTGCTACATTGCTTGCTACATTGCTCAGGCGCCTATGCGACTGGATATGATTGGTAAGGGGATGTTTGAGAGTGTTGATTACTTTTCAAAGTTCCATACAGTTACTCATTCTTATGAAAAATTAATAATAATTATACACTTACATTAAGACACTGAAAATGCAAGTCTTTAATGGCGTGCTTTGTCTTCCTTCCCTCTCAGAATGGGGTTGTCACCATTCCCAAGTCCACCAAAAATGAGAGGATCCTGGAAAACTGTCAAGTGAGTTGGATTTATTTACAAGACAGAAGGGAATTGTGTGCATGTTTTAGTTGAGTTCTGTTTGAGCATGGTGTTGAAGTAGATCTAGATCAATCTAATATTAAAATGAAAGTTCACCCAAATCGTCTAACTTTGAGTTGAAATAGGCTCTAAGAGAACCCCATTGTTTTGGGGTAATCAATGCCAACGTGAGTCTGTGAAGGCTGAAAAGGGACATTTGGGTGTACTGTTACTTTAAGACTCAATAAATGTCAAATGATAATCACAAGCTCAAGAATGGATCCTGTCAGAGTCCTGCCCCAGCTGAAAGGACACGTATCATCTCTATCAAACCATGTTTGTCCACCCCTCCACCTTTCCCTCCCCCCTGCTGGCCCTGGCTCCTCCCACTCCTAGGTCTTTGGGTTCCAACTGGAGGGGAAAGACATGGCGGCACTGGGCAAGTTGCATGATGGGAGACACGTGAGCTGGGATCCCACATGTGTGGAGTGACAGGTGCAGCATGTGTTCACCATCACTGCTTCTCACAAGCATGCCTTGCCTCTATGGATAGAATAGTAAAGAGCTGAAGCTCAGCTAACTTTATTTACTAACTAAATCATTCTCAGCCACTCTTTCACATCCCCCCCACTCTTCCTTTCTGGTCTTCCACCCTACAAAATGTATCCCCGATCTTTGATTATCATTTCTCATATTTGCTTACAACGTATTCACTTTTCTCCTTTTGCTTCACAAACCCTTTCATCTGATTTCATGTGTATATTTGGCTGCCCTTATATCTGGGCTTGTTTTAGTTTGTGTATGTACTTTGTTCAGTATGTGAATGGCTGCTTAGTTAAGAGGTAACTAAGCAGAAAATGAATGGCCGTGCCTCAATTTAAAATACCATTGAAATCTCTTGAGAGGACTGTTCTCTGAGAGTGATGTCACTCATAAGTGTGTCTCCTCAGGTCTTTGGGTTCTCCCTCTCAGATGAGGATGTGGACCGCATCAGGAGACTCCACAGTGACATGAAGCTCATTCATCTCAGCTACCCACTCTGGAAAGGATTAACATCTTAAATACTAAACAAAACTTTTAGAAATTAGATCTGTGTGTGTTTATGGCTGTGAATAGAAATGGTGGGGGACTCTGGTGCTTTAACCAGAATTGTGAAACCATAGTTGCTGCTAGCCTCACCCAACTGCCTTACTTTGAGATATTAGTGCCTATCCTCCTAGTTGATGTGACTGGTGGGATACTTGTTAACGTCATTGATTTATATAAAATCAGCCATTACTGTATGCCTAGACACAACATTTCCTTAATCCACCCAAATGGTTGATGGGATTTTAGGGAGGCTATGCTGTTTAGATCAATGCCATTTTTGTACTCAACTATTGCTAATGCTAAACTGGAGCAAAGTAAACAAAATATTCCAGAACATCAAGGTTAACATTATTTTAATTGTAAAAAAGGATCCTTCCTCCAGGATATTAATTGTAATTAACCGATCATGTAAAATTAATTTAAAAAAAAGACAGGAACACTGAGTTCGGCTCAAATGCGGTTTTATTCATCTCATTTATTCACCTTCCCCGTAGCTCAGTTGGTAGAGCATGGTGTTTGCAACACCAGGGTTGTGGGTTCGATTCCCACGGGGGGCCAAGTACGAAGAAAAAAAAAATGTATGAAATGAAAATGAAATGTATGCATTCACTACTGTAAGTCGCTCTGGATAAGAGCGTCTGCTAAATGACTAAAATGTCATATTTATCAGTTGCTTTTATCATTTAATTCTCAAGGTACCGTAATATGTTCTGCAATGATTACATTTGCATTTTAATCTATACTCTGAGAAAGACACATTCAGAATTTGAAACAGAAGGGCATCATAAAATCATGAACACTGCATGGATTATTTTTCTTGGGGTGTAAGTGAACAAAAACATCCTGAATTTAAAGAAAACTATATATTGGGTGCTCACATGGGTAAAAACTTTCTAGCTAAACATAGCTGGGTAAGACATGGTGCTCTTTGAATAAGATCGGCTGAAACAACCACCATTCGTAATAATTGCACCGTTTATTTTTAAGATACATTTATAAAGGGTTTTCACAATGGGCTGCTTGGAAACTGTGGCTTTGTAATTTCAGCTGTTGTGTATGCAATGAAAATGGATGGTCAGTATCTATCTCTCTGGAATGTCAGTATTAGTATATTATAAATCAGACTGAATGGTGATTCAGTGTTGTACTGCGAGAAATTCTATTGCACTACCTAAAAAGGTTCTCCAGAAATGCACAGTTTGATGGGTAATTAGTAAGCTGACATGAATTTAAACAACTTTTTTTTAATATAAAAAAGTAGTGAAATAAAATCATCCTGCATATTTAACATTTTCTTTGACATACATTCAACAGAGAATAACGTGCTCAAAATGACCTTACTGTAGCAAAAGGTGAAGGCTATAGTCTGGATTAGAACCTATTCCCAGTTATGAGCCAGTAATGTGGCGAATCTCGACGAATGAAATCAAATACTTAAACGTCTACATCCTACAAATCAAAGACAACTAAGAACATGAAGCTAGCTGATGTTTTCTCAACAAAAGTTTCAGTTGAAAAGTCTTCCCACAAGCCAAACACTTATGAGGCCTCTCCCCTGTGTGAGTTAAAATGTGTACTTTTAGTTGCGACTTAATGCGACAGCGTACTTTACAGAGAGGGCACGCAAATGGACGTTCTCCTGTATGACTCTGTTGGTGGGCCTTCAGATTACCTTTCGAAGAACATCTTTTGCCACAATCTGGGCAAGAGAATGGTCGTTCTCCTGTGTGTACTCGTGTGTGTACTTTCAATGCATACTTAGTTCTGAAATCCTTACCACATGCATCACATAGATGAGGTCTGTCAATATGCGAACGAACATGGATGTATAATTTATATTGTTTAGCAAACATCTTGCCGCAAAAGCTACATGTGAACCCTTCCCCTGTGTGACATAGCATGTGTGTTTCCAGTTTATTTTCGCTCGTGAACCATTCCTGACAATGGGGGCAAGAGAAGACCGGTTTAACTTCTGTAGGAACATTCTCATGTACAACGAGATTACGGTGCATTGACCCACAACCTGTTTTCCTGGCCTGATGTCTTGTCAAATCGAAAGCTCGACCAAAGCTCCTTGAACATATGGAGCATGTGTGGGGTCCCTGACCCTGTGAGTGACGTCTCAGATGTTGAAGCAAGCTTGCTCTGTTAAAGAATGTCTTATAGCACACCAGACATGTTCTAGAATTTAAAATCACGCCAGTGGGAGGAGCTTTGGAAGTTGTTGGGTTCTTGGGTGACGTGCTATGGCTCTGGGGAATCTCTGTTCCATCCTCCCTTGGAACCAGACAACTGTTTCTATGTGCTGGATCAACCTCCTCTGGATGCTGGTTTGGCTCAACCTCCTCACTCCAGTCTTGCTGTCCTCTCTGAAAGTTAATCTCACACTCCTTTGGCTGGCATCGCTGCAAGTCATTTGAGTAGTCAACATCTGTGTTGCATGACTGTGGGATCGCCATCTCGTTTTCTGCTGCAACTAGTGGCCTATCTGTCTGGTGTCTAAGGTTCACTTCCTGACTTGTCTTTAACTGCTGCGGTGTGGATTGAGAGGTCCTATTCCTGCACCCCGGACACTTTCTGGAGTCTGGAATGTTTTGACCTGAACACTTGTGTATCCGCAGATCCGATATGCTTGGGAAACTTTCCCCACAATTGATGCATGGGTAAGGATGTACATCATGTTGACATTTTAGGTGTATTCTCAAGTTCGCTGCAGTATCGAAAGTTTCATTACACAGAAGGCATGTTCTGTAATTACTGGAGGACTGTATCAGAATGGGCAGAGCGCTGAAGGCTGTTGCATTCTGTGGTGTAGAACTGGAGGTCTGGGGTATCTCTGTACCATTTTCTACTGCAGCTATGAACTGCTGTTGGTTCCCCTCCGAACACTCATTTGGCTCAAAGGTCACACCGCACAGAGAGCAAGGGTGGCGTTTCTTCGTCTTCAAGCAATCTTTTACGTGTTTCTTCAAACTAGGATTATTCCCAAAACTTGCCTCACAGTTGTAGCACTTGTAGGGGAGCAGACCATGAACGGATTTCAGGTGCCTTCTCAGCATAAATACATTACAAAGAGTCTTGTGACACACATGGCATATTTGTCTGGCTTTGGAAGGCTGGAAGGCTTTTGGAGTGTGATGAACATAGGGACCTCTTTTGTTCTCAGGTAAAGTGTCATGGTGGTGGGATATCTCTGTCCCATCATCCTCCACAGATGTCATAGACATGTTATCCTCCTTAAAAGATGGCGTAGACATGTTGTCCTCTTCTGGTTGAGCTGCCTCCTCACACACATTCTGCTGATGTTTCTGTAAGTCCTCATGGTGTTCAAAGTCTTGTCCACACTGGGTGCACTTGGAAGGGCTCTGCTCATTGTGAGATCTCATGTGTGCCGTCAAATCCTTTGCTTCGCTGAAAGTCTTTCCACACAAGGAGCATATTTTGACACGCTTGCTTCTTTTAGGCTGCCCTGAGGTAGGGGATGGGTCAGGGTCCAGAGAATACTGAGGTTGACCATCAGAGGGCTCTTCATTGATATTACTCTCACTCTTTTGTGATATGACCTGTCCTCTTCTCTGTCCCACTTTGTCAATCTGAAGCCTCTCTCTCCGCGGTGTTGAAGAGACCTCGGACACAGGTAACAGCATATCAGTAATATCAAGTCTGTGTAGCAGCACTTTGGGCTGACGGAGCCGACAGGAAGTAGATAAACTAGAAATGTCCTGCACTTCCTGTTGGCTGCTGTGGGCTTTTCCTTGGATTTTCAGCCCACTGTCAGTGTGAAGGTGGTGAAAAGATTTATTATTTTTCATCTCTTTGTGTTCTATGTTTTTCGCTGTTGTTTTCTTATGTCTACACGCTACCTCCAAAAAAGCAGGCTTCACCTCTTTATTCAAAGGCAACAGTTCACTCTCCCTGTGTTCCAACAAAGAGGCCATCTTTGGCTCATTGTCAGATGAGACAGGGCTCATACATTCCTGCTCAGGTTCTGATTGGACCTCTGGGTCAGCTTGGTCAGTGAAGGCTTCATCTATCACTAAGGAAGAGAGAGACATTGAAGCGAGGATCTGACTGTCGCCGGAAGACAGAGCTAGGGACAGTTGAAGAAAGTCAATATTAAAACAAAGCCAAACATGGAAATGTTATTGGCTTTCTGATAACATTATTTACTGTCCAAAGCCTATTTCTCCTACCATTGGTGTCTACATGTCCACATGTGTTGTTGTGGTGCTGGAGAAGGGTCTTCAAAGGCTGAGGGTGGGATACACACTGCACACACTCCTCCAGGACAGAGGGGTCAGGTAGGAACCAAGATGCAGTCTAATGGGAAGAGAGAGAATGGCTTTTAAAAAGACCAATGTATCCCATTTTAGATTATAACATATGCAATTGTTAAACACCTTTTATTAACAGTATGCTGCTGAAGGTAATAAGATGTTAGCATGGTCCCTGATGAAGGTAATAAGATGTTAGCATGGTCCCTGATGAAGGGCATAAGATGTTAGCATGGTCCCTGATGAAGGGCATAAGATGTTAGCATGGTCCCTGATGAAGGTCATAAGATGTTAGCATGGTCCCTGATGAAGGTCATAAGATGTTAGCATGGTCCCTGATGAAGGTAATAAGATGTTAGCATGGTCCCTGATGAAGGCCATAAGATGTTAGCATGGTCCCTGATGAAGGCCATAAGATGTTAGCATGGTCCCTGTTGAAGGTAATAAGATGTTAGCATGGTCCCTGATGAAGGTCATAAGATGTTAGCATGGTCCCTGATGAAGGTCATAAGATGTTAGCATGGTCCCTGATGAAGGTCATAAGATGTTAGCATGGTCCCTGATGAAGGTCATAAGATGTTAGCATGGTCCCTGATGAAGTTCATAAGATGTTAGCATGGTCCCTGATGAAGGTCATAAGATGTTAGCATGGTCCCTGATGAAGTTCATAAGATGTTAGCATGGTCCCTGATGAAGGTCATAAGATGTTAGCATGGTACCTGTTGAAGGGTTGGTGCTGGAAGCAGCTTCTCCAGCCTGGAGAGGAACTCCCACACCAGAGTCTGCAGTGCCGAGTCATACTTTGGGCCAAATTCCTCTGGAAAAATATTCTAAGAAACAAGTAGAGGATATTCAGTACTTTTTGATTTAGACAATTATTTACACCTGCCTTGTAAAATAAATCACCCCTTAGTTATCAGCAGCTCCTAAGTTACAACACTGACCTGAAAGAAGTGTTCTTTCTCAACTGGGTCTTCCAGCAGAGTTTGAATCAGCTTCCGGAAAGTTAATTCTGATACCTCCATCTCAGGATCAGAAATCTACAGCAAGTATGGATAGCTCAGTCAATAAATTCAACTAAGTAGCAGCGTTACAAGTCTTGATCTGTTACTGGGTAGTACTAACCTCCTTGTCCCTATGAGTGATGATACAGGTCTTCATCCTGTTCAGGTGTGGCTGGATGGTCTCAGGGTTGGCTAGGTGATCAGAGCGACACAACTCCAGTACCAGCTGATGAAGTAAAAGTTCAATTTGTTATGAATGCAATTAAAATTGGACTGGTGGGTGGGCCAACAAAAATAGAAACATTATATTGACATTGGGAGTGTATTCACTAGGAAGCAAATGGTCTGAAACAGGGAGGGACCCATATGAATGTGTCCAATAAGAAAGTAGTTTGTGTTGCAAAAACGTTTTGCTAAAATAAGATAGTACTTTATTAATCCCACAGAGGGGAAATTTGATTGCACAATACATCACCAATAAATACACCAGAAAAACACACTAAAAGCAGCACATCAATGATTATTAGGGTGTGTGTATATAGTCCTGTTCCACTGTATGTACAAGAGGGTAACCTGTACAAGTGTGAGGTGTGAAATGGAAATGTGTTTTTTGCATATCCCACTCTCCCTGAGATGCACCTTAGGGTTCCTTGCTCATAACTAGTGGGCCTGGTGATTCGGTTACTGGCCCAAAGCCCCTAACCCACCAGGCTACCTGTTGCCCGTAAGGGTTTGTGTTTAAAAAGCCTCATAGAATATGGTACGGTACTATGGTGTACACACTAATGAATACATGTCAGGAGATGCGTTGAGGAATTCTGGCCACTCCCTCTCCAGCACCATCTCTCACCTGTGCTCGCAGCCCCATGATGAGTTGGACTCTCTCCCTGTAACTCATCATATCAGGAACTATCTCCAACACAGTGGTGACAAACTCCTCAACCAACCCATAGTCCATTACGTCTCTCTGCTGAACAACTTGCCATAGAGCTGCAGACACCAGCCGCAGTGGAGGAACTAACAGACGCAGAGATGATAGGGGGAGAGGGAGACCTACAGCAGACACATTCAGTTAGCTGGATAACAGAGATGATAGGGGAAGAGGGAGACCTACAGCAGACACATTCAGTTAGCTGGATAACAGAGATGATAGGGGGAGAGGGAGACCTACAGCAGACACATTCAGTTAGCTGGATAACAGAGATGATAGGGGGAGAGGGAGACCTACAGCAGACACATTCAGTTAGCTGGATAACAGAGATGATAGGGGCACCTACAGCAGACACATTCAGTTAGCTGGATAACAGAGATGATAGGGGCACCTACAGCAGACACATTCAGTTAGCTGGATAACAGAGATGATAGGGGGAGAGGGAGACCTACAGCAGACACATTCAGTTAGCTGGATAACAGAGATGATAGGGGCGCCTACAGCAGACACATTCAGTTAGCTGGATAACAGAGATGATAGGGGGAGAGGGAGACCTACAGCAGACACATTCAGTTAGCTGGATAACAGAGATGATAGGGGCACCTACAGCAGACACATTCAGTTAGCTGGATAACAGAGATGATAGGGGCACCTACAGCAGACACATTCAGTTAGCTGGATAACAGAGATGATAGGGGCACCTACAGCAGACACATTCAGTTAGCTGGATAACAGAGATGATAGGGGGAGAGGGAGACCTACAGCAGACACATTCAGTTAGCTGGATAACAGAGATGATAGGGGCGCCTACAGCAGACACATTCAGTTAGCTGGATAACAGAGATGATAGGGGGAGAGGGAGACCTACAGCAGACACATTCAGTTAGCTGGATAACAGAGATGATAGGGGCACCTACAGCAGACACATTCAGTTAGCTGGATAACAGAGATGATAGGGGCACCTACAGCAGACACATTCAGTTAGCTGGATAACAGAGATGATAGGGGCACCTACAGCAGACACATTCAGTTAGCTGGATAACAGAGATGATAGGGGGAGAGGGAGACCTACAGCAGACACATTCAGTTAGCTGGATAACAGAGATGATAGGGAGACCTACAGCAGACACATTCAGTTAGCTGGATAACAGAGATGATAGGGAGAGAGGGAGACCTACAGCAGACACATTCAGTTAGCTGGATAACAGAGATGATAGGGGGAGAGGGAGACCTACAGCAGACACATTCAGTTAGCTGGATAACAGAGATGATAGGGGCACCTACAGCAGACACATTCAGTTAGCTGGATAACAGAGATGATAGGGGGAGAGGGAGACCTACAGCAGACACATTCAGTTAGCTGGATAACAGAGATGATAGGGAGACCTACAGCAGACACATTCAGTTAGCTGGATAACAGAGATGATAGGGGGAGAGGGAGACCTACAGCAGACACATTCAGTTAGCTGGATAACAGAGATGATAGGGGGAGAGGGAGACCTACAGCAGACACATTCAGTTAGCTGGATAATAGAGATGATAGGGGCACCTACAGCAGACACATTCAGTTAGCTGGATAACAGATGATAGGGGGAGAGGGAGACCTACAGCAGACACATTCAGTTAGCTGGATAACAGAGATGATAGGGGCACCTACAGCAGACACATTCAGTTAGCTGGATAACAGAGATGATAGGGAGACCTACAGCAGACACATTCAGTTAGCTGGATAACAGAGATGATAGGGGTAGAGGGAGACCTACAGCAGACACATTCAGTTAGCTGGATAACAGAGATGATAGGGGGAGAGGGAGACCTACAGCAGACACATTCAGTTAGCTGGATAACAGAGATGATAGGGGGAGAGGGAGACCTACAGCAGACACATTCAGTTAGCTGGATAACAGAGATGATAGGGGGAGAGGGAGACCTACAGCAGACACATTCAGTTAGCTGGATAACAGAGATGATAGGGGCACCTACAGCAGACACATTCAGTTAGCTGGATAACAGAGATGATAGGGGCACCTACAGCAGACGCATTCAGTTAGCTGGATAACAGAGATGATAGGGGCACCTACAGCAGACACATTCAGTTAGCTGGATAACAGAGATGATAGGGGGAGAGGGAGACCTACAGCAGACACATTCAGTTAGCTGGATAACAGAGATGATAGGGAGACCTACAGCAGACACATTCAGTTAGCTGGATAACAGAGATGATAGGGGTAGAGGGAGACCTACAGCAGACACATTCAGTTAGCTGGATAACAGAGATGATAGGGAGACCTACAGCAGACACATTCAGTTAGCTGGATAACAGAGATGATAGGGAGACCTACAGCAGACACATTCAGTTAGCTGGATAACAGAGATGATAGGGGTAGAGGGAGACCTACAGCAGACACATTCAGTTAGCTGGATAATAGAGATGATAGGGAGACCTACAGCAGACACATTCAGTTAGCTGGATAACAGAGATGATAGGGGGAGAGGGAGACCTACAGCAGACACATTCAGTTAGCTGGATAACAGAGATGATAGGGAGACCTACAGCAGACACATTCAGTTAGCTGGATAACAGAGATGATAGGGAGACCTACAGCAGACACATTCAGTTAGCTGGATAACAGAGATGATAGGGGAGAGGGAGACCTACAGCAGACACATTCAGTTAGCTGGATAACAGAGATGATAGGGAGACCTACAGCAGACACATTCAGTTAGCTGGATAACAAAAACCCTGTCCTATTTGATAACACTGACAAGTATCCTTGTTATTCTATAGCTTCCAATGTTTTAGCAAAGTATTTTTATTTATTTCATATGTCATTCCTTGAAAACGAGCTACTATATTACATAGAAAATCAAGTGTTATTTCCATGTGAAAATGCAATTACTTTGTTCAGCTAACTAGCTACGTTTTTGTTTGTGGCACATCTTTTACAACGTGTGGCTAAACTGTCTAATAGTTTACCTAGCTAGCTACAGTCCCTCACGTTTTTAATTCAATACAATAGCTAACTAGCCGAGAAATGTTGACAACAGCAAAGAGAAGGCCACAGCAACCATACCTTCTTCAATCTGGATATGGTGTTTTGGCATTTCGAGCTTTCAGTGCCAGTATACTTGGATTCAAAATAAAATGTGATCTTTGTTCGTGGATGCGTTTACTTCTTTCTTCCGTCCTTTTTAAACGTCACTTCCGGTATACAAATAAGAAATCCTTCAAAATAAAAGCGTACATTTGAATAAGCTTTCTAAACCGTCTCTGGTTTGGTTCGCACACAGTCATAAAACCCCAAAGAAGAGCAACAAGACAAAAAACTGAAATTTCTAGTCACTTGTTGTTATAATAAATGTAGTTAATAATTAATTAATGCGGGAAAAAGTATAATAAAGACCTTTTCAGACCAATAACCACAAAACTGCAACGATTCTGCAGAGAAGTTACCTATCCCAGCCACACACAGACATTCACACATTATCGTGTCTTTCGTAATTCACGTGTACAAGTGTCAGCCATAGAAGACAAAAGAACAGTGTAAACAAGGTAACTAAAGAAATGTTGTATTTCAGTAGCCTCAGGCCTGTAGTGTGATTTAAAATGTACATTTTAGTCATTTACAGGATAAATTAGGGTTAAGTGCCTTGCTCAAGGGCACATCGACAGATTTTTCACCCAGTCGGCTCAGGGACTCAAACTAGCAACCGTTCAATTACAGGCTCAACGCTGTTAACAGCTAGGCTACCTGCCTGAGAAAGTACCTTGACACCACAATGACATTGACGTTTGATTATGATACTGTATGTTCATTCATACTCTGGGGCGCGTTCAGCAGGACACGTTTTGGACAGTTCAGATACAAATATGTTATATAGAACAAACATGCCTCTCCGACATGGAACAAGAAATCATGTAGGCTCTATTCATGACATTTCTATCTGCAACGTTAGAGAACCTTTGGCAATTGAACGTGGCCCTGATCTGTCTACTGCAGTTTCTTGATCCTGGTCTTGGGGACACAAAGGGGTGCACATTTTAGTTTTTTGCCCTAGCAAAATATGCACCCCTTTGGGGTCCCAAGGACCAGGATTAAGAAACACTGCTCTCATGTTGCCTAACAACTAAAGCTTTACTGTCACCTAATTGCTGTTTTAACACACACCGGTACACCCAAATCAAAGAACAATGAATAGGCCATATTCTCTTCACTGTTCTTTGATTTGAGTCAAAGGGGAAGTAAGATGTTCAACTCCATGCCAAAAAAGCTGTGCGCGCGACAATACCGCGTTAAGCAGACCAAATGGGGATTTCTTTTTTGTATGGGAATCTATGAGTGTCGAATTTGGTCTACAACAATAAATGTAATTGCTAATTTGCTATGTGAGGCTTATTTGATTGAACAGAAGTTTCGTAATGATTAGGCTGTGTGAAATGTAATGATATAAGTGGACACACGTGGCATTTCCCGGCAACTTTGAGAAAAACTATTTTATATCAGAGTTGTGTCAGTTGTTCACACACTTATCTGCTCTCTCTCTCTCTCATTGGCTAGAATGTTCCCACCTGATTTTGCCTTGTATTTCCATTTTTAGAACCCACTGGGCACACATCTGGTTGAATCAACGTTGTCTCCGTGTAATTTTAATGAAATTATGTTGAACCCACGTGGAATAGATGTTGAATTGACGTCTGTGCACAGTGGCAACGGTCAGTCAACTATCTTGTCAATATAATAAATAATCTTTGTTTGCGTACCCTGTCCCTTAGACACTGTCACCAGTGGGCTACCATCCGGTACTCTACCTGCCCTTCACCATAGAGACTCCTGCCCTATGTACATAGTCATTGAACACTGGTCACATTCTGTTTTACCCACTGTAGGTTTTCACTCCAACTCCAGTTTTAACTAACCTGATTCTTATCATCAACTAGGTAATTATTAGAATCAGGTGCGCTACATTAGGATTGGAGCAAAAACCTACAAGAACGGTAGCTCTCCAGGAACAGGGTCGGAGAGCCCTGGTCTATACACACACACCTCTATATTCATATACTGTCTGTACACACCTTTTCTATTCATGTACTGTCTATACACACCTTTCACATACTGTACATATTTATAATCCGGTCTCAGATATGTTTACATTTCTGGTTCTTTCTTTTTGGATTATGTGTGTATTGTTATTGTATTGCTAGATATTTCTGCATTGTTGGAGCTAGAAACATAAGCATTTCACTGAACCTGCGATTACAGATGTTAACATCTTTGTTGTTTTTACACTGCTGCTACTCCCTGTAGCTCAGTTGGTAGAGCATGGTGTGTGCAACGCCAGGGTTGTGGGTTTGATTCCCACGGGGGGCCAGTACAAAAACAATAAAAAAATGCATGAAATGAAATGTATGAAATGTATGCATTCACTATTGTAAGTCGCTCTGGATAAGAGCGTCTGCTAAATGACTAAAATGTAAATGTAAACACACTACCTGACACTACAAGACACACTAATCAAATGACATTTATTTATATAGCCCTTCTAACATCAGCTGATATCTCAAAGTGCTGTACACTACACTACTACATGAAATCAAATGTATGCATTCACTACTGTAAGTTGCTCTGGATATGAGCGTCTGCTAAATTACTAAAATGTAAATATTATCTATGCATAGTCTGACTCAGTACTGATATCCCCATACAGTATATAGCCTCGTTATTCTTATGTAATTTTCTTGTTACCTTTTTATATATATATATATATATATGTTTTACTTTCGTTTATTTAGGGCTCTTAAATAAGCATTTCACGGTAAGGTATTTTCCGGTTGTGTACGGGTATGTGTTAACACAGCCACTAGGTGGCAGTAGAGCTTTACTTGTTAATTCATACTCCAACTTGTGTCCTAACATGTTTTTGCAGAACTATCATGCCAACTATCAAACTGTCAGGTACATTCAAATCACACTTACCACACTACATAGACTGAACTTCTTGTCTTCCTAAAAGGAAAAGAGGATAGCAACCTTAAGAACTCACAAGGATCCACAACCAGGGTCTTTTTTTAGAGGGGGTGAGGGGGGTTAATGAGAAAGAGGGAGGATAAAGTTAGAGAGAGAGAGAGAGCCACACATCTTGCAATTCACACTTATGAGTAATTTCTTACAATATATGCTAACTAATAAAATAATCTCTAATTAATAAAATATCTCTAACTAATACAAGGTTAAACAGCCAGTCTCAGCTCTTGTATAGCAGGGAGACATAACTGCAGAACCCTGCAGTCTAGGAGGGTTCCAGTCATTAGAGTTCCAGAAATAATAATTAGTGCAACAGCAGCGGTGGCCATTAAGATTGATTAATGCGTCACTGCTGACATATGCTTGTCACCGACACTTTAATGTCGTCCATAATGGACGATTTATTTCTCTCTAGGCAGGGCAGCAGAGCGGACAAAGACAGGACGCCACAAACAAATAGACACGGCTATCTGTTCGCTTGCTGTAGAAGTCAGGATGCACTCGACTAAGAGTCAAATTTCGGGAGTGAGGTGAGAGCCTTCTCTTGGTTATGGGTAATTGTCACTAATTGTTCTACCCTTTTAGTGTGTGTGTGTGTGTGTGTCTCATGCATGTAGGCCTGTGTGTCTGTATTATGACATAACTAACTAATGAATCAATCAATGACGTTATATACAGTACATGAACATATATAAACATTTACACTATCATGTCTCTTTTAAAAGAGCCTTATTAATCCTAATGGCACAAATACATGTTGTGTGTGTATAACTTTCATCAAGAAGAAAAGCATTTCATATTATACAAATTCAATACATTTACTAATGATCCATTCCTTCTCTGGTTCATGTGTACTGGATCATGGTCTGTGTGTGCAAAGAGGTGTGACTGAATTTCAAGTCCAAAAGGTGCCATGGCACTGTCTGTTTCTGTTTACTGTCAAGCATTGTAATCACCCCATGGTAAAAGGATGTGCATAAACTCAGCAAAAAAAAGAAACGTCCTCTCACTGTCAACTGCGTTTATTTTCAGCAAACTTAACATGTGTAAATATTTGTATGAACATAAGATTCAACAGACATAAACTGAACAAGTTCCACAGACATGTGACTAACAGAAATTGAATAATGTATCCCTGAACAAGGGGGGGGGGGTCAAAATCAAAAGTAACAGTCAGTACCTGGTGTGACCACCAGCTGCATTAAGTACTGCAGTGCATCTCCTCCTCATGGACTGCACCAGATTTGCCAGTTCTTGCTGTGAAATGCTACCCCACTCTTCCACCAAGGCATCTGCAAGTTCCCGGACATTTCTGCGGGGAATGGCCCTTGCCCTAGCCCTCACCCTCCGATCCAACAGGTCCCAGACGTGCTCAATGGGATTGAGATCCGGGCTCTTCGCTGGCCATGGCAGAACACTGACATTCCGGTCTTGCAGGAAATCACGTACAGAATGAGCAGTATGGCTGGTGGCATTGTCATGCTGGATGGTCATGTCAGGAGGAGCCTGCAGGAAGGGTACCACATGAAGGAGGAGGATGTCATCCCTGTAATGTACAGCTTTGATATTGCCTGCAATGACAACAAGCTCAGTCCGATGATGCTGTGACACACTGCACCAGACCATGACAGACCCTCCACCTCCAAATAGATCCCGCTCTAGAGTACAGGCCTCGGTGTAACGCTCATTCCTTCAACGATAAATGCGAATCCGACATTCACCCCTGGTGAGACAAAACCGCGACTCGTCAGTGAAGATAACTTTTTGCCAGCCCTTTCTGGTCCAGCGACGGTGGGTTTGTGCCCATCGGCAAAGTTTTTTTCTGGTGATATCTGGTGAGAACCTGCCTTACAACAGGCCTACAAGCCCTCAGTCCAGCCTCGCTCAGCCTATTGCGGACAGTCTGAGCACTGATGAGGGATTATGCGTTCCTGGTGTAACTCGAGCATTTGTTGTTGCCATCCTGTATCTATCCCGCAGGTGTGATGTTTGGATGTACCGATCCTGTGCAGGTGTTGTTACACGTGGTCTGCCACTGCGAGGATGATCAGCTGTCCGTCCTGTCTCCCTGTAGCGCTGTCTTAGGTGTCTCACAGTACGGACATTGCAATTTATTGCCCTGGCCACATCTGCAGTCCTCATGCCTCCTTGCAGCATGCCTAATACGGAACCCAAACCGGCTGCGCACGTGCGTCATCGTGCATAAATTTATTTTTTCACCAAACGCGATCACTACACGCAGGTTAAAATATCAAAACAAACACTGAACCAATTACAATAATTTGGGGACAGGTCGAAATGCATTAAACATTTATGGCAATTTAGCTAGCTAGCTTGCACTTGCTAGCTAATTTGTCCTATTTAGCTCGCTTGCTGTTGCTAGCTAATTTGTCCTGGGATATAAACATTGAGTTGTTATTTTACCTGAAATGCACAAGGTCCTCTACTCCGACAAATAATCCACACATATGACTAGAAACGATTCGGTTTACCGTTTTCTCTCCTCCTGCCATGCTTTTTCTTCCTCTTGACTTTATATTGCAATTGGCAACTTTCATAAATTAGGTGCATTACCGCCACCGACCTAGTTCGTCTTTCAGTCACCCACGTGGGTATACCCAATGAGGAGATGGCACGTGGGTACCTGCTTCTATAAACCAATGAGGAGATGGGAGAGGCAGGACTTGCAGCGCAATCTGCGTCACAAATAGAACTGACTTCTATTTTAGCCCATGGCAACGCAGACGCTCGTTGACGCGTGCAAGCAGTGTGGGTGCAATAATTGAACAATATAGATTTCAAAATGTATTTTGCAACGCTCGTGGTGTAGTCAACCTGTTAGGCACATTCACGCAGATGAGCAGGGACCCTGGGCATCTTTCTTTTGGTGTTTTTCCAGAGTCAGTAGAAAGGCCTCTTTAGTGTCCTAAGTTTTCATAACTGTGACCTTAATTGCCTACCGTCTGTAAGCTGTTAGTGTCTTAACGACCGTTCCACAGGTGCATGTTCATTAATTGTTTATGGTTCATTGAACAAGCATGGGAAACAGTGTTTAAACCCTTTACAATGAAGATCTGTGAAGTTATTTGGATTTTTACGAATTATCTTTGAAAGACAGGGTCCTGAAAATTGCTTTTAATTAAGGTGTAAAACAAGGCAGAGGTAAGTCAATGACATCATTGGGGCGGCAGGTAACCTAGTGGTTAGAGCGTTGGACTTGTAACCGAAAGGTTGCAAGATCGAATCCCTGAGTTGACGAGGTAAAAATCTGTTTTTCTGCCCCTGACCAAGGCATTGAACCCACTGTTCCTAGGCTGTCATTGAAAATAAGAATTTGTTCTTAACTGACTTACCTTGTAAAATAAAGAATTGATAAATAACATACAGGTAGATCGCTAACAGCTTTTAGGAATTCATACATTTCATTAGACAATTGTCTTATACGTTTGTTTCTTACAGCTTTTCCTTTCCTATTCTCATCAGTAACAGTTTCTCCATTCACATTTCTTATGTCCGTTCTATTTTCTTTTTACACATTGATATGGCATTCAGGAGACATGTATAATGGCAATTGGATTTGTTCCAAAACCTGCTTAAATTTGAATGTTTAAATGAGATTCCACATTAAAAGCAACTATTTAATTTTTCAATTCATATAATTAATCTTCTTCAAAATGTAGTTGCACCTCTTAAATTTCAGATCAAGATATCATTTACTTATCTCCATATATATTATTTGGTGCTTTATTTAACTCTTTGCACTTGAATTTAAATAATTATGTTATTCTGGGCTTACAATTTCCCACACCTCGACATCAGATTTCCTTAATCTTCAGTTGACATACTTCCTATTATGTCTCCACCTCTGCAGCCTGTTTCTTCTCTTCAGGCCCTTCTTGGCTGGCCCCACTAAGTCTGAGCACACTTGATGGGCGCAGTGCTGCTGGGTGTCCTCAGGCCCTTCCTGGCTGGCCCCACTGTGTCTTGAGTACACCTCCCAGGGACGGCGGCACACATTGAACTGTCTTTCCTGATCGCTGCGCTTAAAGTAAAGTGAGTTACAGCTCTTGGAACCGCTGGGAAATCACTCGTAAAAAGAATGTCTGTCACTTTCTCTCAGTAAGGCTTGTGGACAACAAGTTAATCAAACTCTATAGGTTTCTGGATATGTCTGAAAGAATGTCAGTGTTCTTTCTGTAAATTGACTTTAGGTAAAAGTATCAGTTTGGCTTTCATGATTAACTCTGCTACAGTGGTTAACTCATTAAAACAAATGGACTTGGAAACGGAGCAGGTCTCAGACCAGTTTTAAGTGTCAGTGCCTGTCTGATGAAGTAAGATGAGGGGGTAAAACCATAGCTCTAGTGACATTAATCACACGTGGGGATGATGATGACAAGTGTAATTTCAGACAAAAGGGAGGCCCGTTAATAACTGGAGTCAGTGGAAGAGATAAATCACTTAGTTCCTACTGAAAGGCAGGCAGAATCATTAGCCTGTATATCATACGTTATTTAACTCATTAAGTTCATGAATAATAAACAAGGCAAAATGCAGGGACAATCTCTTAAACTTCTCATCAAAGGTATGATGCTGTGTATGTTCAAGTCATGTGTGTATAGTGTATTTATTGGTGAATGTCTATATTATAAAACCGTAAGCCACAGCCTGGAGGTGTATTTGCATCCGACATTTTTGGGCAGATTTAAAAAAATTCAATTTGCCCCCAAAAAAGTGAGCGCCTGTGAGAGGCCATAGATTCACCTGTGTTTTGTATCTTTGTTTATTTTCCTGATTTTGTTTTTGAGTGGCCGGTAACTTTGGGCTCTCTAAAGCTTGGGGTGGACGGTAACCTTGGGGTGGACGGTAACCTTGGGGTGGACGGTAACCTTGGGGTGGACGGTACCCTTGGGGTGGACGGTACCCTTGGGGTGGACGGTACCCTTGGGGTGGACGGTAACCTTGGGGTGGACGGTAACCTTGGGGTGGACGGTAACCTTGGGGTGGACGGTAACCTTGGGGTGGACGGTAACCTTGGGGTAGACGGTAACCTTGGGGTAGACGGTAACCTTGGGGTAGACGGTAACCTTGGGGTAGACGGTAACCTTGGGGTAGACGGTAACCTTGGGCTCTCTAAAGCTTGGAGTGGATGGTAACCTTGGGCTCTCCAAAGCATGAAGAGGAAACGGTAACCTTGGGGTGGACGGTAACCTTGGGCTCTCCAAAGCTTGGAGTGGCCGGCAGTAGCGGACTGGCCACCGGCTAGTCAACCTCTGGGCCGGTGGGCCACCTGCCTTCTAAAATGTTTTACCACTAATAAAAAAGTTAACAGAAGGTTGAGCGACACGGGCCAACCCCCCCCTTTCCCTCAGGCCCGTTGGTCTATTCCAAAGGAACGTCTATGCAACCCTTAGTCCCGCCCCCTTTGTCTCACTCACACACAGTCAAAAGTCTTCACTCAAATGCAAGTAAATGTAAAAAAAACTGACTTCTTCGGTAGTAGTGGTACTAGTACCAGTGCCACCGACGCTGACATCGAAGTGCTAGACCAGCAAGAGGAAGATAACACAACCTGGTTTTCGGGTAAAAGAGTAGACGGAGAGGTCAGCGAAGCCAAAGACAGTGCAGCCGAAGCAGTAGATATGTGCCTAAATGTGTTAAATACAACATGTTATATCAGAATTTATGAGTGAAATGCAAATACTATTGGTCAGCTACTGTTGTGTAAATGTACCAGAAAGAAAGAATTGAGGTAAAGACATCCAGTAATTGCGTTTTCAAACCAGCTAGTGGAAAAACTCAAATTTGACGCCTAGCAAAGCTCTGAATGCCTAGATTTCGCCGTCCTGTGGGGATTTTGTGGGAAATGGTAATCACTTGAATATCAGTGATTTACTGTCATATAATTTGACTTAGCTAAAATAAGCATTTATTTGATAAACGCTAAATTGCATTAGATATATCCAAACGTTAATTAGCTAATTTTATTTGATGTCTATACAGCCATTGGTTGCAAATAATATACATATTGTAAAACCAAATCAAGTCGTTTCCCTCTCAAATTTATATTTTGTCCGGGAGAATATGGCTACAGTGATTTGCTAGCTATGATCCTCATCGCCATGGTTCCTACCACTTCTCCTCTTACTAGACAACACATTGAAACTCATCATCATGCCAACAGTCCGGTGTGAACGGTGAATAAAGCCACACAAAAAAATGTGTTGTTGTCACGCCCTGACCTTAGAGACGTTTTATTTCCTCTAGTTTGGTTAGGTCAGGGTGTGATATGGGGTGGGCAATCTAGGTTGTTGGAATTTCTATTCCATTCTATGTTTTCTATTTCTTTGTGTTTAGCCGAGCGTGGTTCCTAATCAGAGGCAGCTGTCTATCGTCTCTGATTGGGAATCATACTTAGGCAGCCCTTCCCCCCCCCCACCTTCAGTTGTGGGATCTTGTTTTTGTACTGCTCAGTAAAGCCTGCAGAACGTGACGTTCATTTTCCGTTGTTTTGTTATTTTGATTTAGTGTTCTGAGTTACTATAAATATGAGCACTTTCCACGCTGCACCTTGGTCTACTCCTTTTGACAATCGTCACAGTTGTCATTCATTCACTTGATATGAAATTGTCATTTTTCAGAATTGGGCCTTTATTAGTTAATTTATATTTTATTAATATCCTGGTTGATGATAGGCCCAGTCCAGTTTCAGTGGAAGAGAGTCAGGGAAGGCCAGGATGCCACACCAACTTTTGATTATTTCAAGAGACTCAAGTCAATTTGTATGGCATTTGTGAAGCCTACTGACAGCAGTATTTTTATGAGTGGAATGACGGATTGGAAACATGTTCACCAAGGGGTAGAAGAGCATGAGAAGAGCAACATGCACAGAAGTAGTGCTGAGGCATACCCTTTAAGGTCCTCCCAAGCAGACATTCAAAGTCTTCTCAGTGGCAGTCAGGTGTCTGCCCACAGAGAGCAGGTACGCAGGAGAAGGCAGGTGCTGGAACGTGTCGTAGACATAGTGAAAGTCATTGGCAAGATGAGGCTCAGTTACAGGGGGATGCAGTCTGAGGCTGCATATACATTAGAGGACACCAGTATCGATCACAGTAATTTCTTGGAGATAATACTGCTGGGAAAGTATGACGTCTGTTAGAAAGAACATCTCATCAAATGTATGTAGAAACGCAAGAACCCACAATCAGTCTGGGGCAAGATGCAGAGGTTCTCTAATCACACACACCTCAAAAAATACTGTCAACACCATCATTCACACAATTCAGAGCATTACCCAAGAGACCATGTCAAGTGAAATTGAGCAAGCTGGAATGTTCTCTGTCCAGATCGACACAACTCAGGACATAACTTCTCAAGACCAGTGCTCTGTCATTGTGAGATATGTGACAGATGTTGTACAAGAGAGGCTTGTGGCTGTTGTGAAGTGTGAGGCAGCCACTGGACAGTACTTTATCCACTCCATCTGTCAACAACTGGACAAACTCAAATTAGACATGAGCAAGTGCATTGGCAATGCTACAGATGGAGCATCCAATATGCAGGGCAAATATAAGGGCTTCTCAACTCTCTACCCCCAATCAAGTGCATGTTTGGTGCTATGCACGTGTCCTTAATCTGGTTTGTCTGACAACAACTGAAATTCTCTTTGCAAGTGGGCCACTGTTTGCTCTCCTTAACAACATTGCTGTGTTACTCCGTGAATCCTACCAAAGGATGGATGTGTGGGAGAAGAAGAGCCAGGACATGCGCCACAGACGCTTCTCTATGGAACGCCGTTTGGGTCTTAAAGCACGTGGCCAAAATGCGATATTTTTTATGCTGCGTTTGTAAAGTAAGCAGGTGCAGGTGCTAAATGAACGTGTGCACGTGTTAAATTAATGTCTTCACGTGCTAAATGAACGCCTACACGCGTCAAATAAGCGCGTGCAAATGTGCTAAATAAACGTCTGCAAGCAGTCCCGCACACATCAAATTAACACCTACAGCTGCTAAATATACACCTACACACGCTAATTTAACGCGTTCTTTAATATGCTAATTTTACCAGCCAATTTCCCTAGCTCCTCCTTTCATTAAATCGGTGTTCAGTCAGTTTGATGCAACACCACAATTGAAGATGGCAAGAAGGAACTTCCTTATCCGATTGGCAAACAGACCCTAAATGCCTGCACTCAGCTTCTGCTCTCCAATAATCCTGGTGCCCTTCAGTACACGTTGACAAGGTTGATTATTTTTAAATACTATTATTACTTAATCATAAAGTTGATCTGCTAGCTAACACAGAGGACGGATTTGTGTAGTGCTATGCAGCTATGTTGGAGGCTCAGACACTGAGACAGCAGTGCAAGTAACTTAGGCTTAATATTGTAAGTCTGATTAGGCCAATGGAGTATTTTATATTTAGCTAGTATATGTAGAATATATATTTTTGTTGTAATGAATGCTGGTATTTAAATGGCCGGATTGATAAATTAGTTACTAGTTCGCTTGTTAACGTTCCTTAGCCGCACACCCCAGCCATAGCCACAGTGAACGGCGCCGTCTTGTAATATTTTTACAGCCCTGCTAGTTACATAAAGGTGACTTATTATCGAGGAGTACTGACGTCAAACATGTTTTTGTATTTTTAGGCAAAACAACTGAAGGTCTAAAACATTTGGCAGGCTGACTGGTTAGCTTTAATTTCAATGCTACCTAGCCTTAGCCGCGCTAGCTCGTGATTAGCATGAAAACATTTACAAAGCTCATTTGACATAAGACAACCCTGTAAAAACTTTGCTAATATCTACAACAGCACAGATATTAATTTTGAATACCCTTTGAAATATTAATATTTCATCTAAGCCTATGATGTAGAAATTTACTTCAGACATAAACCAGGAATATTAACGTTAGTACTATGGCACTGTTTGAACAGGAATCTCAGTCCCATCCATGGTCTCTATTTTCACCAAACTGTCATCTTGCAGAATGGAAACCATGCAGAGGAGACTTGAGTGGGCTAGGGGGAGGCTGATAAATGTTGGGTATGGTTGGGTTTACTGTTTGTTTTGTTGTTTTCACTCTTCGTTCTCCTGCTGCCCATTCTATTCGTTCTTGGTCAACATTTCTATTTATGTACTGGCTTAAAAATCCAATATTATAAAAACATTACTTGGCCACAATTTGTAACAGTTACTATAATTTAAGTGTTTTTGGAATGAGGGGGTGGGCTGTGTCACAATACATTAAGTAGCCTAAACACAGTGTATTGTTGTTAAAGGCTGAGCTTTTGGTGCAAGTCAGGGAGGGGTTTAACGAGAAAACGAATTTTCTTGTTGAAAGATGAGGCTTCAGGAGAGGAGATGGGTAGACCTTCCGATGCCAAGTCGGAGGACGGTGTGGAGGAAGGGGTTGCTCGCACCCCCTTTACATTGCCCCGATTCGACCCTTTATCTTCTGCTTCGGGTCGTTCAGACAGGACCGCTAGGCTGAAGGTGAGGCTGACCCGTTTAGAAATGGAGCAAAAAGATAGACAGATTAAGTTTGATCTAGAAATGAGGAGAATGGAAATCGACAAGGTGAGGATCCGACAACTGGAGCTAGATGCTGGCTCCAGTGCGACTCCACAACCTGTTCATCATCAAGCCCACTTCGATGTGAGTAAAAATATAGCTTTAGTCCCTCCATTCCGAGAGTCGGAAGTCGATTCCTATTTCTCTGCATTTGAGCGTGTGGCCGCTGCGCTGCATTGGCCGCTCCTGTTACAATGTAAGTTGTCTGGGAAAGCCCAGGAAGTAGTAGCTGCTCTCTCCCTGGAAGACAGTTTAAAGTATGATACAGTTAAAACTACCGTGTTGCGGGCTTATGAGTTGGTGCCTGAAGCTTATAGGCAGCGCTTCAGGAACCACAAAATCCTCTCACCGTACGTTTGTTGAGTTTGCAAGGGATAAAGAGTCTGATAAAAATCGATGGTGTTCAGCTTTGCTGGCTGAACACCATCGATTAAACAAACACCTTTGCTGATATTCTGGAGTTGATGCTGTTGCAGGATTTTAAAAGCAACTTCCCTGATAGAATTGTAGTTCATTTAAATGAACAGAAAGTGGCTCAGGCAGCAGTGTTGGCAGATGAGTACGCTTTGACACACAAGACTGTCTTTGGTGCGCCTCGTTTTGAAGGCCGACTGATTACGTCGTTCGGGTCGCTTTTCCTCCAACGACCCTAAGCATTCGCACGAAATCAGTGAATGTTTTTACTGTCACCAAAAGGGTCACGTGATTGCGGACTGTCCGATTTTGAAAAATAAACCGAAACAGTCCCTGTCACCGTCCCCAAAAATGAAAAGTGTGGGTTTAGTCAAGTCTGGCTCGTCCGTTGGACCGAGTTATTGATTCAGCATTTGTGCAACTGGATCCTGTCTATGCTCCGTTTCTCTCTGCCGGTTGTGTTTCCTTAACTGGAGAATAAGCTGATCAAAAGCCCATTCAAATCTTACGAGACACCGGGGCGGCGCAGTCAAGAAACGTTACTGATGCTTTACCCTGGTCTCCTGCAACGTATTGTGGCTCACATGTCATATTACAGGGGATAGAGACAAAAACAGTACCTGTACCATTACCAAGTCTGACACTAAGTGGATCCAGTGTATCAAGACGTTTCACACTGCCAGTAAGACAGTCACATTGCTACTAGGTATGATATCAAAACTACAGATAAATTGGTTCAAGCATTTCCCTATGTTTTTCCTGCTTGTGTTTTAACGAGGGCACAATCTCGCAAGCTAGGAGATGTGGTGGATTTGGCTAGTTCCATTTTTGAGAATGTTGAGGTAGAAGACAATGCACTGAGTATTCCTTCTGCAAGGCTGACAGTTTTTACCCCTGTAAAAACTAAGGCAGGGGAAAGCGAAATCGCGCCCCAATTACATGACACCGTTAGTGACTGGAGTGAAGTGTGTCATGTTAACATGCTGAAAGCATATTGTGAGTGATTCTCCCAACAGTTCCTCAGGTAAGCCGGTCCAGCCCGCTATCTCCAGTGTGGCTGCGGTGATGTTACCTACCCTCACCACCTAGGGGCGGCCCGTCAGGAAGTCCAGGACCCAGTTGCACAGTGCGGGGTCAAGACCCAGGGTCTCGAACTTAATGACGAGTTTGGAGGTTACTATGGTGTTAAATGCTGAGCTGTAATCGATGAACAGCATTCTTACATAGGTATTCCTCTTGTCCAGATGGGTTAGGGCAGTGTGCAGTGTGATGGCGATTGCGTCGTCTGTGGACCTATTGGGTCGGTAAGCAAATTGGAGTGGGTCTAGTGTGTCAGGTAGGGTGGAGGTGATATGGTCCTTGACTAGTCTCTCAAAGCACTTCATGATGACAGAAGTGAGTGCTACAGGGCGGTAGTCATTTAGCTCAGTTACCTTGGCTTTCTTGGGAACAGGAACAATGGTGGCCCTCTTGAAGCATGTGGGGACAGCAGACTGGGATAAGGATTGATTGAATATGTCTGTGAACACACCAGCCAGCTGGTCTGCGCATGCTCTGAGGACGCGGCCGGGGATGCCGTCTGGGCCTGCAGTCTTGTGAGGGTTAACACGTTTAAATGTTTTACTCACATTGGCTGCAGTGAAGGAGAGCCTGCAGGTTTTGGTAGCGGGCCGTGTTAGTGGCACTGTATTGTCCTCAAAGCGAGCAAAAAACTTGTTTAGTCTGTCTGGGAGCAAGGCATCGTGATCCGCGACGGGGCTGATTTTTCTTTTGTAGTCCGTGATTGACTGTAGACCCTGCCACATACCTCTCGTGTCTAATCCGTTGAATTGCGACTCCACTTTGTCTCTGTACTGACGCTTAGCTTGTTTGATTGCCTTGCGGAGGGAATTAGCTACACTGTTTATATTTGGTCATGTTTCTGGTCACTTTGCCCTGATTAAAAGCAGTGTTTTGCGCGAATGCTGCCATCAATCCACGGTTTCTGGTTGGGGAATGTTTTAAGACACTGTTGGTACAACATCACCGATGCACTTGTTAATGAACTCGCACACCGAGTCAGCGTATTCGTCAATGTTGTTGTTCGCAGCAATGCGGAACATATCCCAGTCCACGTGGTCGAAGCAATCTTGAAGCGCAGAATCCGATTGGTTGGACCAGCGTTGAACAGACCTGAGGGCAGGAGCTTCCTGTTTTAGCTTCTGTCTATAGGCTGGGAGCAACAAAATGGAGTCGGTCAGCTTTTCCAAAGGGAGGGCGGGGGAGGGCCTTATATGCGTCGTGGAAGTTAGAATAACAGTGGTCTAGGGTTTTGCCCGCCCTGGTAGCACAACCGATATGCTGATAGAATTTGGGGAGCCTTGTTTTCATATTAGCCTTGTTAATTAAAATCCCCGGCTACAATAAATGCAGCGTCAGGATATGTGGTTTCCAGTTTACATAGTCCAATGAAGTTCTTTCAGGGCCGTCGATGTGTCTGCTTGGGGGGGATATACACGGCTGTGATTATAATCTAAGAGAATTCTCTTGGTAGATAATGCGGTCGGCATTTGATAGTGAGGAATTCTAAGTCAGGTGAACAAAATGACTTGAGTTCCTGTATGTTGTTATGATCACACCACGTCTCGTTAATCATAAGGCATACACCCCCACCCTTCTTCTTACCAGAGAGATGCTTGTTTCTGTCAGCACGATGCGTGAAGAAACCAGGTGGCTGTACCGACTCGGATAGCGTGTCTCGAGTGAGCCATGTTTCCGTGAAACAAAGAACGTTACAGTCTCGGATGTCTCTCTGGAATGCTACCCTTGCTCGGATTTCGTCTACCTTGTTGTCAAGAGACTGGACATTGGCGAGTAGTATGCTCGGGAGCGGTGCGCGATGTGCCCGTCTACGGAGCCTGACCAGAAGACCGCTCCGTCTGCCCCTTCTTCTGTGGCGCCGTTGTTTTGGCTCACCGGCTGGGATCCGATCCATTGTCCTGGGTGGTGGGCCAAACAGAGGATCCGCTTCGGGAAAGTCGTATTTCTGGTTGTAATGTTGGTGAGTTGACGTTTCTCTTATATCCAATAGTTCCTCCCGACTGTATGTAGTAAGACCTAAGATTACCTGGGGTAACAAATTTAGTATGTCCTGTGTTGGTTGTTGCTGAGAGAGCTTATTAGTATGTCCTGTATGTCAGTAGGATGCAGTTTAAATTTTTTTTATTGACATCCTTTGTATTCTGTTTTTTTTCTCAGGGGGGAAGGGGAGTGCTTAGGCAAGAGGCCTGCGGGCATACATAACCCATAGTATGTACTGTTTATGCACACTAGGTAAGACCTGGGTGGACCATCCCCTGTATTTTGGTTAGCGCACCATGTGGTGCTAAAAAGTTAGGTAAGTAGTGGGTAGTGTGACGACCCTCCCACTCTGTCTGCCGTATTCTCTCTTTTTGTTCTTGTTTCCTTGTTGGGATGCCGGTGGGCGGAGCTGGGAGGGTCGTCAGCTACATGGGAAACAGCTGGGTCCGGGTGTGTCCCAGGATAAAGGCACCTCTTCCACATTCATGGATGTTACGGATACAGGTATCCTGTATGTGTGTTTCTTCTCTCCTTCTCCTCACAGGTGACAATCATCACTCCCCAATCAGTCATCAATCAGAAGATACCTGTTCCTTTTCCCTCAACCAATCACAGCCCCTTTCCCTTGGTTTAAAAACCCAGTCAGTTGTTTTCTCCCCAGATCAATTTCTCGCTAGCTCATTCTCACTCTGTGATCAAGCTTTGTGTTAAATCTCTCTCTCTGTCCCTAGCTCTACATCTCTGTGTTGATCTCTTTTGTTTTGAAACTACATGTCACTTTGCCCATCCCACCTGTGAGTATTATTTTGTTAAAGTGTTGATTGTTTGTTTGGTGGGAAAAGGGGGTACTAAGACAAGTCGCCCATGGGCATACATTACCCGTAGGAATCCTTTGTCTAAGTACCCTAGTTAGAACTGGGCGGACCACCCACTGTATTTTTGGTTAGTTAGCTAGCTGTTGTGGAAATAGGCTAGTCTAGCTTAGGGGAATTTTTGATTATTGTTTCTTTGCTTGGGTCCAGCTCAGCCCCTTTTCTCACACCCCTTTACCGTGTGTTTAAAATAAACCTTTTGAGTTTGACGGTAGATTTCAGTTGTCTGTGGTTTTTGGTTCTCACTGTTACTTGTCACAATTATAATTTGTATGATTTATGTTACGGGTCTCGTATCCATCCCCCCTAGACTGCAGGGCCAAAGGGATTCGTAACATAAGTGGGGGCTCATCCGGGATCTGTCATTACTGACACCCATGCCGCTCATGCAGATTGTGATAGTGGTTAGTTCAGTGTTGAGCGTCAAAGCATTAGTGTTTGTTTGGTGTAGTAGTTTAAAATGGCTACTTTTGATGTGCAATCCTTTTTGGATAACCTGTCGTGGGAGGTGTTTAATAAATGTCGTAAAATTGATTTGATGACCTTGGCTAACCATTATTCGTTGTCTATTTCGCACAGTTTAGTTAAAGCGGAGGTTAAACAACTGGTGTTAAATGTTTTGTTGGAAGAACAAGTGCTAGTATTACCGCTGCCTGAACCTACTACCCCTGTAGGGGATGTTGATGCACCTGTAAGCTCGTCGGTGTCTGAGACCGAGGGCAAGGCTAAAGCTCCAGCCACATTGCCCCGTTTTGATCCGCTCTCCCCAATGTCAACTGGTGATGCCAGAAGGGATGTCCGTTCTATACAGTTTCAACTGGAGGCGGAAGAGAGAGCCCAAATTAGGCGAGAAAATCTCCAGTTAGAAATGTGTAAACTTGAGGCAGAAAAAGAAAGAGAACAGCGGCAGTTGGAAATGTGTAAAATTGAGGCAGAAAGAGAACAGCGGCAGATGGATTTCAAAATGCGCCAAATGGAACTGGAGGCAGAGACAGCGAGGCTAGCCTTCGTTCCTACTGTGCCTGTTAGTGAGTCGTCCTCACTAGCTGTAGCTTCCAACACGTTTGACATTAGTAGGCAGATTGCCTTAGTACCTTTGACTCTCTAAACAGAGGTTGACTCCTATTTTTGTGTTTGAACGTATAGCCGTAGCCTTGAAATGGCCTGAAGAAGTATGGTGCTTATTACTTCAGTGTAAATGAACTGGTATAGCCCAAGAGGTTTTGTCAGCGCTACCTCTGGAAGACAGTTTGAATTATGAAGTGGTCAAAGCTACTGTTCTTCGCGCTTATGAGCTTGTGCCTGAGGCATACCGACAGAGATTTAGGTCTCATAGAAAGTCTCCTAGTAAGACTTATGTGGAATTTGCTAGAGACAAGGGAAATCTGTTTGATAAATGGCATGCTGCTAGTAAGGTAACTGATTTCAACTCTCTCCGGGAGTTAATCTTGTTGGAAGAGTTTAAAAATTGTTTACCCGAACGCATTGTAGTATACCTAAACGAACAGAAGGTATCCTCCCTGTCAGAAGCGTCTGTGTTGGCAGATGAGTTTGTGTTGACGCACAAGAGCGTGTTTTCGGCTAATACTGAGAGAAGAACTACCGAATTGCCTACTTTTAGTCCTAGTCGGCCAGCAGTATATCCAGCACAGCAGAAAAATGAGCGTTCCTGTTTCTATTGTCATAAAGTGGAACATATGATTAATGATTGTTTCCTGCTAAAACGCAAACAAGGGATGCCTATTCGTGCTAAGCTGCCAACAGGTGTTGGGCTAATTCGTACTGTTGTGAGGTCTGAAACGAAACCAGTGCCTCACGGTAAATGTAGTTTGAAAGTCTCAGTACCCGACCGCAGTTACGAACCGTTCATTTGAGGGGTTTGTGTCCATAGCGAATGACGAAGCATCTCAGCGCCCGGTTAAAATCCTTACTGGTGCGGCGCACTCGTTTATATTGTCTGATGTGTTGCCCTTATCCGACAATACATACTGTGGTTCCAGTGTGTTAGTTCAGGGTATTGAAATGGGTTTGTCCCAGTGCCGTTGCACTTTGAATGTACACTATGAGTTAATCAGTGGAATATTCAGAGTGGGGGTACGTCCTATGTTGCCAGTAAAAGGTGTGACCTTTATAATGGGTAACGATATTGCCGGAGGAAAGGTAGTACCCGTGTTGGATAAAAGTGACCAATCTCCAACGAGTTGGCACAGAGTTATCCCCATGTGTTCCCCACTTGTGCCGTCACTCGTGCTCAGGCAAGACAAATGGGTGAAGTGATAGATTTGTCAAACACTGTTCTGTTCAAAGAAGATGATCAAGAGGATGGGTTGTGTGATACCTCTGAGAAGCTGATCACCTCTGTCAAACAGCCCAAGGAAGATTCGAAGTATGTTGAACTTATTGCTGAGGCAATACAGTTACCAGTCACTCGTGAGCAGCTGATTGCTAACCAGAAGGTTGACAACAAGCTTGCTAAATGTTTTTTCTAGCGTGGTCTCATTGGAAGAGGCAAAGAAGAAGAACGTGGCTTACTTCCTTGATGGTAATCTCCTCATGCGTAAATAGACATCCCATGTTGACGCAGACAGGGATTGGAATGCTGTTTACCAAATAGTGATTCCTACAGCCTTTCGACACAATGTGTTATCCCTTGCTCATGATCACCAGTGGTCTGGTCATTTAGGAATCACAAAGACTTATGATCGGATCCTTCGACATTTCTTTTGGCTAGGTTTAAAACAAGATGTGGCTCAATTCTGTCGGACATGCCACACATGTCAGGGGACAGGAAAACCAAAGCAGGTTATTCCTCCTGCTCCTCTTTGTCCTATACCTGTCATAGGTGAACCATTTGAACATGTGGTGGTGGATTGTGTTGGACCGTTACCGAAGACAAAATCGGGTAACCAGTTTCTGTTAACTATAATGTGTATGGCAACAAGATACCCCGAAGCCATTCCTCTGAGAAGGATTACGGCTCCAGTGGTGAGTAAAGCCTTAATTAAGTTCTTCACGACATTCGGGTTACCTAAGGTGGTACAAACTGATCAAGGTACAAATTTCCTGTCAAAGCTCTTCAAGCAGGTGTTAAAATCATTGTCAGTTAAGCACCGTGTGTCAAGCGCATATCACCCAGAGTCTCAGGGTGCGCTTGAACGTTGGCATCAGACACTGAAGTCTATGCTACGTAAATATTGTTTGGAATCTGAGAAAGATTGGGATGAGGGAGTTCCTCTAGTTTTGTTTGCTGCTCGTGAAACTGTACAGGAGTCTCTAGGGTTCAGCCCGGCTGAACTAGTGTTTGGACACACAGTGAGAGGACCAATGAAAGTCCTTAAAGAACAGTTTTTGTCCCAAGAGTTGTGTACGGGAGAAGAGAATGTGTTGGACTACGTTAGTCGCTTTCGTGAGCGCCTACACCAAGCCTGTGCTCTCGCTAAGGAAGCTCTGTCTACCTCACAGACAAGTATGAAAGGACGTTATGATAAACGGGCTGTTTCTCGTCCACTACAGCCAGGTGACCAAGTACTGGTGCTATTGCCTGTTCCAGGATCTTCACTGTCAGCTCGTTTCTCTGGTCTGTATTTGATTGAAAAGAAGTTAAGTGAAACTGATTGTGCTTCAAACTCCTGATAGGAAACGCCAATCTCGTGTGTGCCACATTAACATGTTGAAAGCATACCACACCCGACCCATCACCCAGGTAGATAGTTCAACCACAGCGGAAGTTACTGCTATCTCTGCTGCTTCTGCTGCCATAATAGTGGACTGTCATATTGTTGATGTTGATGGATTAGAGTTGCGCAATACTCAGCAGCAGTGCGTTAGATTGCCCAACTCAGAAATACTGATGTCTCTCCAGTCAGGTCTGGTTCATTTAACGGACAGACAGGCTGACGATATTGTGAGGCTACTCCACGGTTTTCCATGTCTCTTTAATGACGTTCCTACTCGCACAAATGTGTTGGAACATGACATTAATGTTGGAAATGCTGCCCCATCAAGCAACACCTATATCGTGTCAATGCTTCTAAGAGGAAGATAATGAGGGATGAAATGAAATATTTGTTGGAAAATGACCTGGCTACGCCAAGTTCAAGCCCTTGGAGTTCTCCTTGCATTCTGGTTCCTAAACCTGATGGTACGTCCAGGTTATGTACGGATTATTGAAAGGTAAATTCTGTCACACTGCCAGATTCGTTCCCGTTACCCAGACTGGACGACTGTATTGACACTGTTGGTGCTGCTACTTATGTAAAAGTTGGACCTCTTAAAAGGTTACTGGCAGGTTCCGTTAACCTCACGTGCTTCTGAAATTTCTGCTTTTGTGACACCAAACAACTTCCTCCAATACTCTGTCATGGCTTTTGGGATGCGGAATGCACCAGCCACTTTTCAAAGACTGGTTAACACCGTATTAGCTGGCGTTCCTAATTGTAGTGCATATCTTGATGATCTAGTGATTTATTCATCTGAGTGGTCAGATCATGTTAGCTCTCTAAGGGTAGTATGTGAACAATTGGCAGCTGCTTCTTTAACCCTGAACTTAGCAAAGTGCGAGTTAGGTAACAGTAGCCTTCCCAATCTCGGTAAAGAGGTAGGCCATGGACAGGTGCGCCCTGTTGATGCTAAGGTCTTGGCTATCACTGCATTCCCTGCACCTACCACCAGACGAGAGCTACGCCGCTTTTTAGGGATGGTTGGCTACTACTGTAGCTTCTGTAAAAACTTCTCTGCGGTAGTTGCTCCATTGACCGATTTTGCTCAGTCCGGCTAGATCGTTTGTGTGGTCCCCGGATTGTAAGGTAGCTTTTGAAACTGCTAAAGCACTCTTATGTAATACCCCTGTACTTGCTGCTCCGGATTTTGAAAAACCATTTAAACTTGAGGTAGATGCTAGTGCCAGAGGTGCTGGTGCTGTTCTACTTCAGCAGGACAAGAGTGGCCTGGATCATTCGGTGTGTTATTTCTCCAGAAAATTTAACAAATGTCAGACAAACTATGCCACCATCGAGCAAGAAGCTCTAGCGTTGTTATTAGCTCTGCAATATTTTGAGGTGTATATTGGGTCTAGTGCCCTACCTGTGATTGTATATACGGACCATAACCCCTTAGTGTTTCTCCACCGTATGTACAACCAGAACCAGCGCCTTATGCGTTGGGCACTTATTGTACAAAATTATAATTTGGAGATCCGCCACAAAGGGTTCTGAAAATGTATTGGCAGATGCTTTGTCTCGTGTTTAAAAATGATTTTTGTATATTTCGGGAGATTGACTTTGATCTTGTGAGTATTCATTGTAATACTCTGTACATACTTTTGGTCGCAATCCCCCCTGGGGTTGCTCTTTTAAGGGTGGGAGTGTTACGGATACAGGTATCCTGTATGCGTGTTTCTTTTCTCTCCTTCTCCTCCTCACAGGTGACAATCATCACTCCCCAATCAGTCAATCAGTCCCCAATCAGAAGATGCCTTTTCCCTCAACCAATCACAGCCCCTTTCCCTTGGTTTAAAAACCCAGTCAGTTGTTTTCTCCCCAGATCAATTTCTCGCTAGCTCATTCTCACTCTGTGATCAAGCTTTGTGTTCAATCTCTCTGTCCCTAGCTCTACATCTCTGTGTTGATCTCTTTTGTTTTGAAACTACATGTCACTTTGTCCATCCCACCTGTGAGTATTATTTTGTTAAAGTGTTGACTGTTTGTTTGTTTGGTGGGAAAAGGGGGTACTAAGACAAGTCGCCCATGGGCATACATTACCCGTAGGAATCCTTTGTCTAAGTACCCTAGTTAGAACTGGGCGGACCACCCACTGTATTTTTGGTTAGTTAGCTAGCTGTTGTGGAAATGGGCTAGTCTAGCTTAGGGGAATTTTTGATTATTGTTTCTTTGCTTGGGTCCAGCTCAGCCCCTTTTCTCACACCCTTTTACCGTGTGTTTAAAATAAACCTTTTGAGTTTGACGGTAGATTTCAGTTGTCTGGGGTTTTTGGTTGTCACTTGTCACAATTATAATTTGCATGATTTATGTTACGGGTCTTGTATCCATCCCCCCTAGACTGCAGGGCCAAAGGGATTCGTAACAATGGAGGAGACTCTCTCCATGTTTTTGGTTGTGGTTTTTTGGTTGTTTGCTTTGGCACCCTTCAACACCCTGCATTATTACATTTATGCATGCAAACACTCACCTACACTACTGATTACACACACCATTGTTAATTAGTTTACTTTATTTAATAAATAGATATTTTGATACTCCTTGTCTCCACGTTGTCTCCCTTTTGTTGCGAACTCTGAGCCGGTTCGTAACAAGTGGGAGCTCTTCCGGGATATTGAACTTGTTTGGGAGAAAACGTGGAGGTATGTTAAATTTTGTAGGTGTTTTGTTTGTATATGTTGTTAGTTTGAGTTTGGTGCTCAGTTGCCTTTGTTTTGTTTGTGTGCTGCGTTGCAGAGGGTACATTGGTTAGTTTCCAGGCCCCTGCCCAGCCTGGAAATGCTTGTTCTACTCGCTGTTGGGACATTGGTCTGAGGAGGTGAGTGCAATCAGCTGTGTACCTCAGTGGGAGATTTGGATAGGGTAGTGAACCTTACTACCCGGAGCTATAGCCTTTTTCCCCTGATAAGCTTAGCAACGCGTTTCATTTTTGGGATATGTTGGGCATTGTTAATGTTTGTTATTTTTTGTGGTGTCTGTGGACTGAGCAGTTGTCTCGGGGGCACAGCTGTGGCTTGGTGGAATCTGCCAGCGTGCTGGGGGGTTACTTCCTTGCCAGCGGGCTACAGTGCATAATTACCCACCGCAAATCTGCATGAAGACTAGGGTTGAGTTATTGTAGGTTTTGGGGAAGCTCCATATCTCATCTCTTTCTGTGGTGCCAGTGTGATTTGTTATTTCTCTTGTTGTGGTCTGGTGTGCTCAGCAGAGGGGTTGAGTTTTTTTTTTTTTTTTTTTTCTCTCTGACTATGGCGTCTAATGTAGACAAGTTCATTCGCTTTCCATCAGAGGAACTGTTAGACTTATGTACTAAAGAACAGTTGTCTAAAATTCTATTAGGATAATATTGAAGGCCAATCTGATGGAGAGTGGTATTCTTGATGTTACCACTGGGGCAGCCTCTGCTGAGGACTCGCCGTCTCCCCGATATGTTACTATTACCGCTCCATCGGTTAGTCCTAGTAGTCTTTTTGAACAGCAGAAAGAGCTGCTTCTGTTACAGCTAGAGCACGATCGTGAGAAGTTAGAGCATGATCGTGTAAAATATGAAAAGGAATTGGAATTTAAACAGGATATGGAGCGTGCTAAAATCAAGCTGCGACTAGAGTTGGTTAGGGAAGGAAAGCTCTCAGGGGAGAGTTTGCTCTGGGAAGGTGACGCAGATTTACTTAGGAGTCGTTCCTCTTTTGGTCGTGCCCCGGACACATTTGACATTGTTGGGAATTTACGGTTGTTGCCTCAGTTTAATGAAAAGGACCCTGAGACATTCTTTTTGTTGTTTGTGCGTGTTGCTGACGCTAGGAGTTGGCCTGATTCTGACCGAACTTTAATGTTGCAGTGTGTGCTGACTGGTAAAGCGCAGGAAGCATATTCAGCTCTTAGTGTAGCCGACAGTGGCAGTTATAAGGTTAAAACGGCGGTGTTACAGATTTACGAATTGGTTCCTGAGGCTTACCGCCAACGATTACAACTTTAAAAAGGGATGATAAGCAGACTCATGTTGAGTTTGCGCGATAATTATCTTCACAGTTTAATCGCTGGTGTTCCGCCTCTGCAGTTATGACTTTCCAAGGGCTGTGTGAGCTGATTATGTTAGAGCAATTTAAGGACACAGTCCCTGATCGTATAGCGACGTACATTAACGAACGGAAAGTTAAAACTGTCGCTGAAGCTGCGGTTTTGGCAGACGAATATGTTTTGACTCACAAAACTGTTTATGTAGAGCCCCGTATTTGGAGTGAGTGGAGACATTCGGAGAGATTTGGACCTCGCTCACCGAGATACTCTGGTTCACGGGCAGAGTTTTATTCAACTAGGGTTGAGCCTGACTCCTGTGGTAAAACTGACTTTGGTCAAGAGTGTCACTACTGTCAAAGCTCAGGTCATTGGAAAAACGAATGTCCGGTTCTTAGGTCTAAGGATAAATTCAGTACAGGTGCTTTTGTTAAATCTAAGCCTACGGCGTTAGCTGCACCTGTCCCACATCAGTTCACTCCTGACAAATTGTCGTCTCATGCCCAGGGGCATGTGAAAGTCCATATTGATCCAGACTATTTACCTTTCATTACGGAGGGTTTTGTGTCTCTGTTAGGAAGTAAGAACCTAGTGCCAGTGAAGATCCTAAGAGACACAGGTGCCTCTGAATCATTTGTGTTGGAATCTCTGTTACCCTTCTCTGCTGAGACTGATTCAGGGAATAGTGTGCTAATTAGGGGAATAGGTTTGAACACTGTCAGTTCCATTGCATAGACTAATGTTGGATTGTGGACTGGTGAAAGGTGAGGTTCTTGTGGGGGTGCGTCCTTCATTGCCTATTGAGGGTATCGACGTTATCCTTGGGAATAACTTGGCTGGTGAGCGTGTGTGGCCTGTTGTGTCTCCATCTCTAGTGGTTTCCACTACACCGTCAATTGCTGGGATTCCTGATGAGTCTGCGGAGTTTCCCCAGAGGTGTTCTCTGCGTGTGCAGTGACGTGTTCTATGATCCATGGCAACCTAGTTACTGTGTCAGTAAATGAGAATACCACAGAAGTCTCTCACTGTTTTTCCTGTTATCTGTACCCCGCTCCGATCTAATCGATGCACAACGGACTGACCCCACATTAGAAAAGTTGCGTGACCAAATTGTGCCTGTGGAACAGTTGGGAGATGTCGCACATGGATATTTTCTCCTAGAGGATGTCCTGATGAGAAAGTGGGTGTCTCATGGTAGTTGTTTTCTGGGGGAGGCGATTAGTCAGGTTGTGGTACCAGTTAAGCTTTGTGTTGGTTTTGACAACTTCTCACAACGACGTTGCTGGACATATGGGTGTGAGGAAAACCTACAATCGCATATTAAGACATTTCTTTTGGCCTAGATTGAAGAGATGTTTCTGATTTTATCAAAACTTGTCACACCTGTCAATTAACTGGTAAACCTAATCAAGCTATTAAGCCGGTACCACTGTTTCCTATTCCTGTACTCGGCCAACCTTTTGAGTACCTGATTATTGATTGTGTTGGTCCTCTGCCTCGTTCTAAAAAGGGTAGTAATTATTTGTTGACTGTGTCAGACCACTAGGTTTCCTGCTGCCTATCCTCTCCGGTCTAGCACAACTAAGTCTGTTAAAAGCTTTGACTCAGTTTTTCTCACTGTTTGGAATCCCTAAGGTCATTCAGAGCGATCAAGGATCAAATTTCACCTCTAATCTCTTTGGTCAGGTTCTCCAACAGCTCCATATTAAACACAATTTGTCTAGCGCCTATCATGCGCAAAGTCAAGGAGCACTGGAACGTTTCCATCAAACACTTGTCTTTGTTGAGAGCTTATTGTACTGAGATGGATAAGGATTGGGAGAAGGGGTTGCCTTGGTTACTGTTAGCCGCTAGGGAGGTTTCACGAGAGCACAGGGTTCAGTCCAAATGACCTTGTGCGTGGACTTTTATCTGTTCTCCAGGATGATTGGAAGTCTCCCGAGCCTCCTCAGTCCCTGTTATCGTGTGTGTGATTTCCGGCGACCCTTGTACGCCGCTGGTGAAATGGCGAAAGAAAAGCTATCATCTTCACAGGAAAGGATGAAGGGCATATTCGAACTGAGCCTCGTCACTTTAGTCCAGGTGACCAGGTTCTTGCTCTGCTGCCAATTGTTGGTTCTCCTTTTCAAGCCAAGTTTCAAGGTCCATATACAGTGGTGCGCCAGTACACTGAGCAGAATTATCTAGTTGCCACTCCAGAACGGAGAAAAGCACACCAACTGTGCCATGTAAATTTGTTAAAACCCTATTATGCACGTTCCTCTGAGACTGAACAGTGGGAGTCTACAGAGGACGGTAAAACCTGTTCTTTTGGCTGATACCGTTACAGCCTTTGGTTCTTCTCATGCTAGGTCTGTGCATGATGAGGAAGATGTTCCTGGTCCCGACGATTGCATACTGCAAGGTAGATTGAAAAATTCAGAGACACTGGATGTTTTGGACGACCTTCTTACACATCTACCTGTTGATGGGCGAAAAGAGATGGTTGGTCTGATTCGGAAATTTCCAGTTTTCTGATACACCAACACACTTGATAGAGCATGATATTGACATTGGAGATGCTGACCCCATTCGTCAGCGGTTCTATAGAGTTTCTGCAGAGAAACTGCGTTGTCTGGATGCTGAGGTCAGGTACATGCTGGAGAGTAAGATAGCAGAGCCTTCTTTCTCCAGTTGGGCTTCTCCCTGTATCTTGGTCAGTAAACCGGATGGAACAAACAGATTTTGTACGGACTACCGTAAGGTAAACGCTGTCACTAAGCCAGATTCATTTCCTCTTCCTCGGATGGAGGACTGTGTAGATCAAGTCGGAGCAGCTAAGTTTGTGAGCAAATTTGACCTGTTAAAGGGCTATTGGCAGGTGCCACTAACGAGTAGGGCACGTGAAATCTCTGCCTTTATTACACCCTCTGGTCTGTACTCGTATTTGGTTATGAGTTTCGGCCTGCGTAATGCACCTGCCACTTTTCAGCGACTTATGAACAGGGTTGTCGCAGGTCTGGCCAGGTGCGCTGTTTATCTGGACGATGTGATATATGCAGATACCTGGGAGGAACATCTGTCCCGTATTCAAGCCTTGTTCGAACGTCTGGCTGCAGGTCGCCTCACTATCAATTTGGCTAAATGTGAGTTTGCTCAGGCGACTGTTACATACCTTGGAAAGGTGGTTGGGCAGGGTGAAGTGCGTCCTGTTCGGGCTAAAGTGGTAGCTATTGATGCTTTTCCAGCACCAATTACAAAAAAGGAACTTATGCGTTTCTTGGGAATGATTGGTTACTACCGTGGCTTTTGTAGGAACTTTTCTACTGTGGTCGCTCCCTTGACAGAATTGCTGAAAGCTAAGGCTGTTTACGTATGGTCTTCTCATTGTCAACAGGCTTTTGAAGATGCAAAGAGGTTGCTTACCTCAACTCCGGTGCTGGCTGCCCCTCACGTGGATTTGTAATTTACCTTACAGGTGGATGCTAGTCATGTGGGGGCAGGGGCAGTTTTGCTGCAAGCAGATGAGTCTGGGGTTGAGGCCTGTTGGTTCAACTTTTTGGAAAAGAAACTGTTATCAGTTGAACTATTCGGTCATTGAAAAATAAGCGCTAGCACTCATTTGGGCGCTACAACACTTAAGTGTATGTTGGGTCAGGAGTAGTACCTATTGTGGTCTACACCGACCATAACCCTCTCCCCTTTTTCAGGTCCATCCTAATCAGAGGATAATGAGATGGTGTTTATTTTTACAATCCTTCCATCTCGATGTGCGGCACATCCGGGGAACTTATAACGTGACTGCTGATGCGCTCTCGTGCGCCCTGTTCCTGAATATTTACATGACTGACTGTTTGGTGTTGTCATGTTCTGTCTTTCCTGTCTGTTCCCTCCTGGTCTCGTTTGCTTCTTTCCTCTTAAAAGTTGCTGAGGTCTGGGGAGGAAGTTGGTTGGGGCAGGTGGAACTGTGAACACGTAACCCCTTGTCAATTTGGGATGCAGAGGCTGGTACGTTGTTCCGGGGTCCTTGTTGGTCCCCGGTTTTATGGGGGGGGGGGGGGTTGTGACGACCCACCCACTCTGTCTGCCGTATTCTCTTTTTGTTTTTGTTTCCTTGTTGGGATGCCGGTGGGCAGAGCTGGGAGGGTCGTCAGCTACATGGGAAACACCTGGGTCCGGGTGTGTCCCAGGATAAAGGCACCTCTTCCACATTCATGGAGGAGACTCTCTCCATGCAGACACCTTGTTGGTTGTGGTAGTTGTGGTTTTTTGGTTGTTTGCTTTGGCACCCTGCATTATTACATTTATGCATGCAAACACTCACCTACACTACTGATTACACACACCATTGTTAATTACTTAGTTTACTTTATTTAATAAATATACTGCTCAAAAAAATAAAGGGAACACTTAAACAACACATCCTAGATCTGAATGAAAGAAATAATCTTATTAAATACTTTTTTCTTTACATAGTTGAATGTGCTGACAACAAAATCACACAAAAAAAAATGGAAATCCAATTTATCAACCCATGGAGGTCTGGATTTGGAGTCACACTAAAAATTAAAGTGGAAAACCACACTACAGGCTGATCCAACTTTGATGTAATGTCCTTAAAACAAGTCAAAATGAGGCTCAGTAGTGTGTGTGGCCTCCACGTGCCTGTATGACCTCACTACAACGCCTGGGCATGCTCCTGATGAGGTGGCGGATGGTCTCCTGAGGGATCTCCTCCCAGACCTGGACTAAAGCATCCGCCAACTCCTGGACAGTCTGTGGTGCAACGTGGCGTTGGTGGATGGAGCGAGACATGATGTCCCAGATGTGCTCAATTGGATTCAGGTCTGGGGAACGGGCAGGCCAGTTCATAGCATCAATGCCTTCTTCTTGCAGGAACTGCTGACACACTCCAGCCACATGAGGTCTAGCATTGTCTTGCATTAGGAGGAACCCAGGGCCAACCGCACCAGCATATGGTCTCACAAGGGGTCTAAGGATCTCATCTCGGTACCTAATGGCAGTCAGGCTACCTCTGGCGAGCACATGGAGGGCTGTGCGGCCCCCCAAAGAAATGCCATCCCACACCATGACTGACCCACCGCCAAACCGGTCATGCTGGAGGATGTTGCAGGCAGCAGAACGTTCTCTACGGCGTCTCCAGAGTCTGTCACGTGCTCAGTGTGAACCTGCTTTCATCTGTGAAGAGCACAGGGCGCCAGTGGCGAATTTGCCAATCTTGATGTTCTCTGGCAAATGCCAAACGTCCTGCACGGTTTTGGCCTGTAAGCACAACCCCCACCTGTGGACGTCAGGCCCTCATACCACCCTCATGGAGTCTGTTTCTGACCGTTTGAGCAGACACATGCACATGTGGCCTGCTGGAGGTCATTTTGCAGGGCTCTGGCAGTGCTTCTCCTGCTCCTCCTTGCACAAAGGCGGAGGTAGCGGTCCTGCTGCTGGGTTGTTGCCCTCCTACGGCCTCCTCCATGTCTCCTGATGTACTGGCCTGTCTCCTGGTAGCGCCTCCATGCTCTGGACACTACGCCTCCATGCTCTGACAGACACAGCAAACCTTCTTGCCACAGCTCGCATTGATGTGCCATCCTGGATGAGCTGCACTACCTGAGCCACTTGTGTGGGTTGTAGACTCCGTCTCATGCTACCACTAGAGTGAAAGCACTGCCAGCATTCAAAAATGACCAAAACATCAGCCAGGAAGCATAGGAACTGAAGTGGTCTGTGGTCCCCAACTGCAGAACCACTCCTTTATTGGGGGTGTCTTGCTAATTGCCTATAATTTCCACCTGTTGTCTATTCCATTTGCACAACAGCATGTGACATTTGTCAATCAGTGTTGCTTCCTAAGTGGACAGTTTGATTTCACAGAAGTGTGATTGACTTGGAGTTACATTGAGTTGTCTAAGTGTTCCCTTTATTTTTTTGAGCAGTGTATATATTTTGATTCTTTCACGTTGTCTCCCTTTTATTACAAACTCTGAGCTGGTTCGTAATAGTAGGTCGGTAAGGTAGGAGGGGGCTTGACATTTACTTTCTTGGCTTTGGTTCCGTTCAGCCCCTTTTCCCCAAATTTACCGTGTGAAGGAAAGTAAATTCCCAGTAAAAAGGTGAATCCTTTGCTTTTGTCATCCTTACTCGCACCAACAATCCCATACCTCTTTCACTCCACAGGGAGTTACTGTCAAGTTTGGGGCGGCAGGTAGCCTAGTGGTTAGAGCGTTGGACTTGTAACCAAAATGTTGCAAGATCAAATCCCCGAGCTGACCAGGTAAAAACCTGTCATTCTGCCCCTGAACTTGGCAGTTATTCCTAGGTTGTCATTGAAAATAAGAAAAGTCAATTAAGAACACTCTTTGGGCTACACTGCACATTACATTGAAGAACATATGTCCACAGGCAAAGTGTACAATGTGCAAAAGAGTAAGTGTGTGGTGTTCCTTTCACCTCTAGTGGTATCCAGCTCCACTTCATCCCTGAATCCACTTGTTTAACAAGCAATGCCTCATTTTGAAAATTAACCACATACTGTAGAGGGAAAACAGATAACGACTAACATTTCAGATTGCCAGCAAGCCAGTAAGCAACTAACGCATCATAACTTGAGGAAGGGCAAGGAGTCGTATACCAGTTAATACTATAGCGAATTGGTTAGGTTACTTCGATCCAGTTAGCAAGATACTTTTTCCACCACACTCCCTCATCTCAACTTTCCAAATGCCAGTTGTTTTTCGGTTACAGCTCATGAAGTACGCTTCAATACTGTCTCCTGGTCAGGCTTCTCACCTAACGTTAACTCTTCATTGTCGTTCAGTGCGCAAGCTGCCTTTCCTGAACACGCACTGATGTTGTAAATTGGTTGTTTCTTCTCTCTTCAGTCACGTGCTACATTCTGTTATGTGAACAATTGGCTGAGCCTTGGATGCACCAAAACGCACATCACTCGTACGCTTACAGCCAGTAGTTATCCAAACCTCCCCCACCCAAACTTTTCACGTGCTTGACATCATGGGGAAATCAAAAGAATCAGTCAAGACCTCCAAAAATAGTCGACCTCCACAAGTCTGGTTAATCCTTGGGAGCAATTTCCAAACGCACCACGTTCATCTGTACAAACAATAGTATGCAAGTGTAAACACCATGGGACGACGCAGCCGTCATACCGCTCAGGAAGGATACGTGTTCTGTCTCCTAGAGATGAACGTACTTTGGTACGAAAAGTGCAAATCAATCCCAGAACAACAGCAAAAGGACCTTGTGAAGATGCTGGAGGAAACGTGTACAAAAGTACCTACATCCACATATCCTGAAAGGCCGCTCAGCAAGGAAGAAGCCACTGCTCCAAAACCCCCATCAAAAAAGCCAGACTACGGTTTGCAACTGTACATGGCAACAAAGATTGTACTTTTTGGAGAAATATCCTCTGGTCTGATGAAACAAAAATAGAACCATTTGGCCATAATGACCATCGTTATGTTAGGAGGGAAAAGGGGGAGGCTTGCAAGCCGAAGTACACCATCCCAAAACACGGGGGTGGCAGCATCATGTTGTGGGGGTGCTTTGTTGCAGGAGGGACTGGTGCACTTCACAAAATTGATGGCATCATGAGGTAGAAAAATTTAGGATATATTGAAGCAACATCTCAAGACATCAGTCAAGAAGTTAAGGCTTGGTTGCAAATGGGTCTTCCAAATAGACAATGACCCCAAGCATACTTCCAAAGTTGTGGCATTGGAGTGGCTATAGGACCTCAATCCTATAGAAAATTTGTTGGCAGAACTGAAAAAGCATGTGAGCAAGGCCTACAAACCTGACTCAGTTACACCAGCTCTGTCAGGAGCCAAAATTCACCCAACTTATTGTGGGAAGCTTGTGGAAGGCTACCTGAAATGTTTGACCCAAGTTAAACAATTTAAAGGCAATGCTACCAAATACTAATTGAGTGTGTATAAACTTGACCCACTGGGAATGTGATGAAAGAAATAAAAGCTGAAATAAATCACTATTCTGACATTTCACATTCTTAAAATAAAGTGGGGATTCTGACCTAAAACAGGGACTTTTTACTAGGATTAAAATGTCAGGAATTGTTTAAATATATTTGGCAAAGGTGTATGTAAACTGACTTCAACTGTATTTACTTTGCACCCCTTCTCAAAAAACCTACACTCGATCCCTCCGATGTCAACAACTACAGACCAGTATCCCTTCTTTCTTTTCTCTCAAACTCTTGAGCGTGCGGTCCTTGGCCAGCTATCTCTCTCAGAATGACCTTGATCCAAATCAGTCAGGTTTCAAGACAGGTCATTCAACTGAGACTGCTCTTCTCTGTGTCACGGAGGCTCTCCGCACTGCTAAAGCTAACTCTCTCTCCTCTGCTCTCATCCTTCTAGACCTATCTGCTGCCTTTGATACTGTGAACCATCAGATCCTCCTCTCCACCCTCTCCGAGTTGGGCATCTCCGGCGTGGCTCACTCTTGGATTGCGTCCTACCTGACAGGTCGCTCCTACCAGGTGGCGTGGCGAGAATCCGTCTCCTCACCACTGGTGTCTCCCAGGGCTCAGTTCTAGGCCCTCTCCTATTCTCGCTATACACCAAGTCACTTGGCTCTGTCATATCCTCACATGGTCTCTCCTATCATTCCTACGCAGACGACACACAATTAATATTCTCCTTTCCCCCTTCTGATAACCAGGTGGCGAATCGCATCTCTGCATGTCTGGCAGACATATCAGTGTGGATGACGGATCACCACCTCAAGCTGAACCTCGGCAAGACGGAGCTGCTCTTCCTCCCGGGGAAGGACTGCCCGTTCCATGATCTCGCCATCACGGTTGACAACTCCATTGTGTCCTCCTCCCAGAGTGCTAAGAGCCTTGGCGTGACCCTGGACAACACCCTGTCATTCTCCGCTAACATCAAGGCGGTGACCCGATCCTGTAGGTTCATGCTCTACAACATTCGCAGAGTACGACTCTGCCTCACACAGGAAGCAGCGCAGGTCCTAATCAGGTCCTAGTCCACTTGTCATCTCCCGTCTGGATTACTGCAACTCGCTGTTGGCGGGGCTCCCTGCCTGTGCCATTAAACCCCCACAACTCATCCAGAACGCCACAGCCCGTCTGGTGTTCAACCTTCCCAAGTTCTCTCACGTCACCCCGCTCCTCCGCACACTCCACTGGCTTCCAGTTGAAGCTCGCATCTGCTACAAGACCATGGTGCTTGCCTACGGAGCTGTGAGGGGAACGGCACCTCCGTACCTTCAGGCTCTGATCAGTCCCTATACCCAAACGAGGGCACTGCGTTCATCCACTTCTGGCCTGCTCGCCTCCCTACCTCTGCGGAAGCACAGTTTCCGCTCAGCCCAGTCAAAACTGTTCGCTGCTCTGGCACCCCAATGGTGGAACAAGCTCCCTCACGACGCCAGGACAGCGGAGTCGATCACCACCTTCCGGAGACACCTGAAACCCCACCTCTTTAAGGAATACCTGGGATAGGATTAAGTAATCCTTCTAACCCCCCCCCAAAAGATATAGATGTACTATTGTAAAGTGGTTGTTCCACTGGATATCATAAGGTGAATGCACCAATTTGAAGTCGCTCTGGATAAGAGCGTCTGCTAAATGACGTAAATGTAATGTTTTGGACCAAATGATTCAGTATTTGGTCAGTAGATAGCAGTATTGTTGCCAGATTCAATGTATATACATGGCTTTGCTGCACCACATCTAAATGTGAATGGAATTGCTTTTAAAATTCACATTGGAGGCCAATTCAATCAATCACATTTATTTATACAGGCTTCTTTGATCATGTCTGCTCTCTGGCACTCGAGGCTGCCAGGCTGCTCATCGTTACCATCGTTCTCACCTGGACTCCATCACGTCATTGATTGCCTCCCCTATATCTGTCACTTCCTCAGTTTCATTCCCGTGTCTGCATTGGTGTTTTGTCCAGACACTGCAACGAGATGGTCCCATCTAGGGGTAATGGGAGACAATGACACCAGAAGTGTGTTGCTTATGCCCAGTCTCCTCTGTAATTGTGTTTTGGTTGCTGTCACTGCAGAAAATTCTGCTTCACACAAATAGGATGTCGGAAATGGCAACAGGGTTTTCAGTGCTGTTGTGGCGATCTTAGGGTATTCTGCCGTAACTTTAATCCAGAACACCGGCAGAGTTGTCTCTAACATACTTTTAAGGCCGCCGTCATTTGCGATCTCCAGCAGTTGATCTTCTTCTTGCATAGACATGCTGGATTCACCTGGTTTGTTGACAAATGGTCACGGATCCATTCCTAGGCAGTTCATGGGTCTTTTGTGGTTGGGAAGTAGCGCTCAAACTCTTTTAAAAGCAAAGACAGGTGATCGTGCACCAGCTGGGACAATGAAGGCTCGGGCTCAGTCTTTTCCAAAATCCCCGCGAATGTTTGAAACATGTCAAATATACCTCTGTTCACACGCCGTCCCCACAAATCCAGTTTGGCTTTAAATGCAGCTACTTTATCTGCCAACTTGAAGACAGTTGTCATTTCCCCCTGAAGTGACCGATTGAGTTCATTGAGCAGGTTGAATATGTCGCACAAGTAAGCGAGTTTTGCGACCCATTCCTCGTCACTGAAATGTGCTGCCAGCGGTGACTTTTTTTCTGAGAGAAATCTCTGCAGCGGCTCTCGTAATTCAAACACTCTGGCCAGCGATCTCCCTCGGGATAACCATCTTATTTCTGTATATAAGAAAAAGGTGTCTGTGCTCCGCGTTCATCTCCTCACAAAGCTGCTCGAACAGGCGTGTGCTTCGATGTGGTTACTAACTTTAACGACATCATTCAATATGCTGTTATGTTCCAGTGGTATTTTTCGGCTAGCCAGTATTTCCCTGTGAATGACACAAGTGAGTCAGACGGATGTAACAGAGGGAATCCAGTCATTTTTCAAAATAAAATATAATTCAGACTCAGATAATAAATAAAACAGAAATAATGTAAGTTATTTATTCTCTCTGTGGCCCGGTACCAAACGTTCCGCGGCCCGGGGACCGCTGCCTTACAGGACTGTTTTCGTTGTTTGTTTTGTGTAAGTTTTTTTTTTTTCTTCAATAAAAGAAGATTCATATACCCGCTGCGTTTTGGTCCGCTCCCTACAACGACGCTTGTGACACTGTCTAAAACTCAAGCGTAACAGCCATTGGCCATTGAAATTTCTACCAGCAGTTTTGTTTTTGAGAGTATTGTTTTACCTGAAGAAATATGGCGAGCAAATCAGGTAAATCGAAGACAGTCTAAATATACAGATCTTAGTGAGATTATTGAAGAAATTGATAGTGACAGTGAGTTACTTCAATTTGAATCGGATAGTGAGAATTCTTTTGACTCAAACTGAGGACATGTTCTTGTACGGAGAAGATGCCATGTTGGACTGGTAAGTACCGTTGTTTGAAATCAAATATTATTAATTTGAGTTGTATATTAGATATTTTTTACATTGTATTTTATCTAAACATGGAATGGAACAGCACCTCACCATAGTGATTGGTTCTGTGTGTCATTATTTCAGTCCCAGCGATTCTGATTGGGAGCCCACACTGCCAAGGTGCCCATCCCCAACTGAAGCTGGTTCTTCCAGCAGGACCCCTGCTGTCTCTGGCACCACACCTACCCCCGCCCGGCCATCAAGAGGTGTGAAGTCGGTGACAAAGAAGCGGAGGAAGGGAAGTGTGGAACCTGCTGGCAGAGAGGAGGAGGGTCGTTGGCACTCTGTGCTGGAGGAGGATGTGGCCCCACCTGCTCCATTGTTCAGACCAAAAAGGCCACCAGGACCTCAGCTGGACATGACCTCCAAGTACAGCCCCATGCAGCAAGAGGCATGGAAGCCCATTTCCGTGGCAGATATTTTTAGCTAACTTTCAATGGTAATTTACATGGGTATTGTAAAGCTAAAAACACAGACTACTGGAAAACTGCACCCCTCTATAACCTGCCTTTCCCCACCACGGTCATGTCATGCAAAATGTTTGACCATCTCACAGGCGCTTCATATCAGTGACCTTGAAGTTGAAGAGGACAACGAGAAGAAGCGAGGCACAGCAAGGTATGATAGGCTCTGCAAAATAATACCTCTACCACAGTGTGGTTGAGGCCTGCAAGACCTATTTTCAGCCTGCCCAGAACCTTTCAATCGATGAGGATGGTAGCCTCAAAAGGTCAGAATTGGCCTAAAGCAATACATGCGTAACAAACCCACAAAAAAATGGGGTTACAAACTGTTTGTTTTAGCCAATTTCTGCTTATGCGTACACGTGCAATTCTTGTCTATGACGGGAAGAGCACTTGTGCGACCGGTAAGGGGCTTAGCTATGACTCTGTCATGGAGTTGTTAGATTTACCTCCTGGGGAAGGGCTACAAATTGTTTGGACAATTTTTACAGACCTTAGGAAGCTGGAGATGTGGGCATGTGGCACCATCCGGACCAATCGGGTGGGATTTCCGAAAACAAAGGTCAATGACATGCCTTAAGCGGGCTGATCGGGGTACCATGAGACGGATTCGTGAAGTGGATGGATACCAGAAAGGTGGTCATGTGTTCCAGTATCCACAAGTCCTTCAGTGGTGATCACGTCGTCCGGCATGTGAAGGGCGCTACTGGGGCATGGACCACCAAAAAGTTCCCCATTCCTGCAGCAATCAAGGACTACAACAAGAGCATGGGAGGTGTAGACCTATCAGACGCACTGATAGGCTACTACAATGTCCTCCACAAGACCTTGAAATGGCACAAGACATCATTTCATTGACACTGCTGTGGTGAATGCCTTAATCCTCCAAAAGGAAATGGCCAAGAACTGTGGACAGCCCCCCATCTCACAGCTAGCTTTCAGAGAGCTGCTCATCAAGGAGCTTGCTAGCTACAGCAAGTCCGCTGTAGCAGCTTCTGTACCTTCTGCTCCTTCAACCGGTGGCCTTCACATGCCAAAATTCATCATTGCAGGCAGGGATGTGCCTCAGGGCAAAAAGGGCTCAATAGGGAGGCTTCGTTGTGCTCTTTGCCACAAGAAGTCCCCTGTGACCTGTACAACTTGCTCAGTGACCCTCTGCTTCACACCAGAAAGGAGACTGCTATGGGCTATGGCATCAGCAGCACGATATTGTGTAGACTGAGGGTCTTCACAATATTGAAAGTGTAAATAGTTACCCATGTTATTTGAAATGTTTTGAAATCCCTCCCCCCCAATGTATCACTGTACCAATTCGGCCACTTGGGTACATTTGGGAAACTTGTGAGGGACACCTGGGTGACTTCATTTTCAAAGTCCTCACTCATTTCTTAAGGTATCCGTCTGGAACTTTGGTAAAATACTGTTGCCCACTTATGTTCTAATTTGGAATTATCTCCAGCATCAAGTCTGAATGTTTGTTCATTTGAAAGATAAAAGAACAGAAAACATGTTTATTTCCTTGTATTTTCTTCTACCAGATCTATTGTGTTATATTCTCCTACATTAATTTCACATTTCTACAAACTTCAGTGTTTCCTTTCAAATGATACCGAGAATATCCTTGCTTCTGGGCCTGTGCTACAGGCAGTTAGATTTGGGATGTCTTCAGGCGAAAATTAAGAAAAGGGGGGGGGGGCTATCCTTAAAGTCTGATTCAATATATGCTTGATAATGACATTGCTGAGCCTTCATTTTCTAGCTGGGCTTCACCTTGTCTTTTGGTACATAAGCAGGATGGAACATTTCAGCTTTGCACAGACTACCAAAGAGTTAAGTGTGACATGATTCCTACCGACTTCCCCGCATGGAAGACTGATCAGGTTGGTGCTGCTGCATTTGTAATCACATTTGATCTAAGGGTTACTGGCAGGTGCCATTAACACCTAGGGAGAGATCTCTGCTTTCATCACACCTTCAGGTCTTTTCTCCTATAAGGTGATGAGTTTTGGCCTGCGCAATGCACCAGCCACTTTTCAATGCCTTATGAACAGTGTTGTTTCTGGTTTGGAGGGATGTGCTGTGTACCTGGATGATGTAGTTGTGTACAGTGACATGTGGGAACACTTGTGCCATATAGCAGCACTGTTTGGTTGCCTAGCAAAAGCTCGACTTTCCATTAACTTAGCAAAGTAAGTTTAACAAGTGACATACCTTGGTAAAGTTGACGGTCAGGGGGAAGTACGGCCATTGATCACTACCCACCTCTAACCACAAAAAAAGAAGATTGGCAGCATTTTTGGGGGATGGTGGGCTACTACCGCAGTTTGTGGAAGATTTTTTTTCCTCGACTGTGGCCGCACCCCTTCCTGACCTGCTTAAGGCAAAGGCCCACTTTGTCTGGTCTCCCAGGATGTTAATGCTATTCTTAGTACTGCTCCTGTGTGGGCCACTCCGCAGCTGGGGCAACCTTTTACACTTCAGGTGGATGTTAGTAATGTGGGGGCCGGGACGGTTCTGCTGCAGTCAGCCAGGAAATTGAGCATCCTGTGCAATACTTCAAGAAGTTATCAGCTAAACTACTCTGTGGTAGAGAATGAGGCTCTTGCCCTGATCTGAGCGTAGTGTCTCTAGTTGTATATACTGATCACAACCCACTCACATTTTTACACTCGATGCGGTGTGTCCGAACCAGAGGTTGATGCGGTGGTGTACCGTCAAGCTTTCCCCCTCAAGAGTTGTCAACCTCTCTAAGGCAGATGGGACGATTTCGTCCCACTTGGCTAACATCCGGTGAAAATGCATAGCTTTAAAATTCTAAATACACTATTCGTAATATTAAACATTTATGTAAATACATGTAGGTTACATCTTTTAAAAGCTTAACATCTTGTTAATCCAGCCAGTGGGTCAGATATCAAAAATGTTTTGCGGCGAAAGCATACATTATAATAATCTGAGGACAGCTCCCGCACACACAAGCATTACTGGCATTTTCCAACCAAGCATTAGCGTCACTAAAGTCAGAAATAGCAATAAAATAATCAATTACCTTTGAAGATCTTCCTCTGGTGGCAATGCCAAGTGTCCTAACTACTTAGTGAATGTCCGTTTTGTTTGATAAAATCAATTTTTATAGCCTAACACGAAACATTTGTAAACCGCTTGCGTCGTGATTTCCGTCTCGTTCAACTTTGGACGTAACATTCGTGGTAATTACACACACACACAAAACAAACGTATCTAGTCAAGGTTGGCTTCATTGCAATCCTCTGATTGTTACTAACACATCCACACTTGATGGTTCTTTTCCTGGGACGTATTGACCGAAAGAAACCGATTTGAAGACAGCGATCAATGACCTCGTTACGCACCAATGGTAGGACCGGTCTATCGTTGATTGACTGTATTTTGGCCCAATGACCACTGATCATTTTGAAATCTAGCTTGGAAGATAGCCAATGAGCTAAGGTAAATGACAATGTGTAATGGTTATACGTTTGAAGACCAGCCTTTGTCGTAAACTCTGGCGTAAAAGAGGTTCGTTCGCCATTGCAAATCCTACTTGACGGAGCCACGAGTGTTACGCATAGCAGTACATAATCGATAGCATTTTCAGCAAGTTTATATATTGAAATTATGGCTAATAAATCAGGAAAATCTAAAACAAAGTCTAGTATACAGATTTAACCCAAATTATAGAGGAAATTGATAGAGAAAACGAAACAGAGTTAGAGGAAGATGAATTTTTCAGTGACGCTAGCTTTGACTCTCGGGCTAAAGGCATGTTTCTTCATGGAGAGGATACCATGCTGGATAAGTGAGTGCTAAAGCTAATGTTATTTTTTGAGATTATTTTATTTGCAATATATAAAAAGACCATCAGTAATGAAATGTCTTCCCTGTGGCTCAGTTGGTAGAGCATGGTGTTTGCAACCCCAGCATGGTGTGTGCAACGCCAGGGTTGTGGGTTCGATTCCCACGGGGGACCAATACAAAAAAAATAAAATGCATGAAATGAAATGTATACATTCACTACTGTAAGTCGCTCTGGATAAGAGCGTCTGCTAAGTGACTAAAATGTAAATGTAAATGTGTAAGGTACACATTCGCTGTACTGTGTTTATATATATTTTTAAAATTGAATTTACATAAACGTGGAATGGAACAGCACTTCACCATAATGTTCCCTGTACTCTATATAATACACATCTGTTTATTTTACATGTTGATACAGGGCTCATATGTGAAAGTATTCTTACTGAGTTTTGTCTTTCATTCACAGTGGCAGTGATTCTGACTATGAACCACCAGTGGCTAGGTGTCCATCCCCCTCTGAAGCTGGTTCATCCAGACGGACCCCTGCTGTCTCTGGCTCCACACCTACCCGGCCATCTAGAGGTGTGAAGTCAGTGACAAAGAAGCGGAGGTGGGGAAGAGAGAAATCTGCAGACAAAGGGCCAGAGGGTCGTTGGCACTCTGTGTCAGAAGACGATGTGGAACCAATTCCACCAGTTTTCAGACCCAAAAGGCAGCCAGGCCCACAACTCGACATGACCGCAAAGTACAGCCCCCTTCAACTTTTCCAACTGTTTTTCACCTCGTCAGTTGTTGATTCCCTGGTGTCGAACACCAATAAGTACGGGGATAAGAAGCAGGCAGGAAAGAAAGAGGCATGGAAGCCCATTTCCATGTCAGACCTTTTCTGCTTTCTTTCACTGGTCATTTACATGGGGCTGGTGAAGTTGAAAACTCTGAAGAACTACTGGAAGACGTCAGCTCTCTACCAACTGCCTTTCCCCATGACTGTCATGTCTTGTAAAAGGTTTCTGACTATCTCACGGGCGCTTCACATCAGTGACCCAGAAGTTGATGGGGAGAATGACAAGAAGAGAGGCACACCAAGGTTTGATAGGCTCTGCAAGATCAAACCTCTACCCCAACATCGTTGAGGCCTGCAAGACCTATTTTCAGCCTGCCCAGAACCTGTCCATTGATGAGAGGATGGTAGCCTCAAACAATACATGAGAAACAAACCAACCAAGTGGGGATACAAACTGTTTGTTTTGGCTGATTCTGTGTGTGCCTACACTTGTAATTTTTTGGTTTATGATGGGAAGAGCAGTTTTGCTACCGGTAATGGACTGAGTTATGATTCCGTTATGGAGTTATTGGATTTTCAACTGCTGGGGAAGGGCTACAAACTGTTTGTAGACAACTTCTACACAAACCCTACCCTGTTCAGAGACCTGAGGAAGCGTGATGTGTGGGCTTGTGGCACCATTCGGACCAACAGGGTGGGCTTTCCGAAAACAAAGGAGAACGACATGCCTAAGCGGGCTGAGCGGGGTACCATATGATGGATCCATGAAGATGGCCTGCTCTTTGTGAAGTGGATGGATACCAGGGAGGTGGTCATGTGCTCCAGTATCCACAAGTCCTTCAGTGGCGATCACGTCGTCAGGCGTGTGAAGGACGGTCGCGGGGCATGGAACACAAAATGTCCCCATTCCAGCTGCTGTGAAGGACTATAACAAGAGCATGGGGGGTGTGGACCTGTCAGATGCACTGATAGGATACTATAATGTGCTCCACAAGACCATGAAATGGTACAATTTTTTTTTTATCATTTCATTGACATTGCTGTGGTCAATTCCTTCATCCTCCAGAAGGAAATGGCCAAGAGCTGTGGACAGCCCCCCATCTCACAGCTTGCCCTCAGAGAGCTGCTCATCCAGGAGCTTGCTGGCTACAGCAAGTCCACTGAAGCACCTTCTGTCCCCTCTACCTCTGTCCCTTCTGCTCCAACCAGTGGTGTTCACCTGCCCAGATGCATGAATGTGCCTCAGGGCAAAAAGGCCACAGTGGGGAGACGTCGGTGTGCCCTTTGTCACAGGAAATGTGCCATCACCTGCGCAGCAGAAAGAGACTGCTATGTGCCATGGCACCAGCAGCACAATATTGTGGACTGTGGGTCTTCACAATATTGTAAACAGAAAATGTGTAAATAGTTCATGTTATTTTTTTTTGATTTTTTTTTTTTGGGGGGGGGTGTTAGAATGGCATTTGTATTTTGTATATAGTTCTTTCTTTCAAAATGTATCACTGTACCAATTTGGCCACTTGGGTGCATTTGGGTACATTGGTGTGGGACACCTGGGTGACTTCATGATCAATGTCATGTGGCTCACTCATTTTTGAAGTTATCTGCCTAAAATTTTGCTCAGCTATTGTTGCCATCTTATTTTCTTCATTCAAATCATCCCCAGCATCCTATCTGTATGTTTGTCTGTTCTTGTTCATTTGAAAGATGATACAGCAACAATAAAAAACAGAAAACGTATGTTTATTTTCTTCTACCAGATCTATTCTCCTACATTCAATTCACATTTCCACAAACTTCAGAGTGTTTCCTTTCAAATGAAACCAAGAAAATGCATATCCTTGCTACTGGGCCTGAGCTACAGACAGTTAGATTTGGGTATGTCTTCGGGCGGAAATTAAGAGAAGTGGGGGGATAGCCCTAACAGGTTTTAAGGGGGCGGACAATATTTTGGCGGATGCGTTGTCCCGTGTGCCCTCTCCTTAGCCATCCTGTTTAATACTGGTGTCTGTTCAACAATTTGGTCTCTTCTCTTGGTCTCGCTCTTCCTTTCCTTAATTAGCATCCATGCGCCATGGTTACTGAAGCTGGAGGTGTGTGAGTTAAGTGGTGGACCTGGGTGGTTGGATGTCCAGTGAGCGTACTGGGACTTTGCCGAGGGGCGAGAGTGAGAGGTCAGTGGCACAGCCAAATGTTGAGGACCCCCTGGCTATATCAAGCCCGGTATTGAGATTCTTTGACAACATCCGGCGAAATATGACATTAAACATTCTTGAAAATACATGTCTTACACCCTTCAAAAGATTAGAATCTTGGTAATCAAACTCCGTTGTCCTATTTAAAATAGCTAATAGAGAGAAAAAATGGCATGCTTTTCTTTGAGAAGAGCGAAAAACAACAAACTTTTTCTGCCATGACAGGTATGACACATTCACATCCGACGGAAAAAATAAGACTTACATTTTGATATCTTGCTCTTATTTCTCATCCTGGCGGTCCCAGTGATCAAATGAAGTGCCGTTTTCTTTGATAAAATCAATTTTTATAGCCTAACACGAAACATTTTGTAAACCGCTTGTCTTGAAATTCCGTGTCTCAACTTTTGACGAAGCGTTTGGTCTAATTACACACACTAAGCAGACGTATCTAGTCATGGTTTGGTTCGTTGCAATCCTCTGGATGTTTGTAACACAGCCAAACTTGCTGTTTTTCTTTGTGGGGCATATTGACCGAAATAATCTGATTTGCAGACAACGAGCAATGACGTCATTACGCACCAATAATATTCGCGATGTTTTGTTGATTGACAGTATTTTTGTCCAATGGTCATAGATTTTTTTGAAATCTTGCTTGGTAGATAGCCAATGAGCTGAGGGTAAAGCCAGTATGTGATGGTTATGGGTTGGAACACCCTTATCAGTAAATGCACGCGTAACGAACTTCATTCGTTATTGAAGATCCGACTTGTTGCAAGCCCTTATCAGTAAATGCACGCGTAACGAACTTCATTCGTTATTGAAGATCCGACTTGTTGCAGGCTTACACCGTTACGCACAGTTGTATTTTGTGAAGAGTAGTTTCAACGATTTTTTGCGATTCTAAAGAAAACATCATGGCGATGAAATCTGGAAAAGCGAAGTCTAAGGTTAACTTTACAGATTTGCAAATTTTAGAAGAAATAGATAGAGAAAGCGAGACCGAATATTTGCTTGACGATGACTCGTCATCCAGCCATAGCTTTGATTCGGAAGCTGAAGAACTGTTTCTACAGGGAGAGGACATTCTTCTTGATCGGTAAGTACGAATGCCATTGTTTGTAATATAAATAATTTGTTCTTTTTTGGCAAAATAGTTTGTAATTTGTTGGGGGGAGAACAGCAAACAAACACGTGGCCATTGTTGGGGGAGGGCGGGCAGGCAGGTTGAATGAAACAGCACTTGACCATAGTGACTGCTCTCTATATTACATATGACCCATAACCTATGTGTTTGTTTGGGTGAATGTGTATGTATGTATGTATGTATGTATGTATGTATGTATGTATTACATTTTTTATAAAAATAGAATGGGGTAGAACAGCAAACAAGCACTTGGCCACAGTTGTGGGCCTGCCTGCCTGCCCTCCCCCAACGGTCATAGTGTTTGTTTGGGTGAATGTGTGTGTATGTATTACATTTTTTTTATAAAAATAGAAAGGGGTAGGACAGCAAACAAACACGTGGCCATTGTTGGGAGAGGGCGGGCGGGCAGGCAGGTTGAATGAAACAGCACTTGACCATAGTGACTGCTCTCTATATTACATATAACCCATAACCTATGTGTTTGTTTGGGTGAATGTGTGTGTGTGTGTGTGTGTGTGTGTGTGTGTGTGTGTGTATGTATGTATTACATATTTTTTTTAAAAAATAGAATGGGGTAGAACATGTGTTTATTTTACGTGATGATACAAGGCTCATACATAACAAATGTTTTCTTTCAGTGGTAGCGACTCTGACTGGGAGCCCCCGGTGTCAAGGTGCCCATCCCCGATGAAGCTGGTTTATCCAGCCAGACACCTGCTGTCTCTGGCGCCACACCTACCCCCGTCCGGCCATCTCAAGGTGGGAAGAAGTCAAATAAGCGGAGGAAGGGAAGCGTGGAACCTGCTGGCAGAGAGGTAGATGGGCGTTGGCACTCTGTGCTGGATGAGGATGAAGATCAAGTTCCACCAGTATTTTGGCCGAAGAGGCAGCCAGGGCCACAACTGGACATGACAGCGAAGTACAGCCCCCTTGAACTATTTCAGCTGTTTTTCACCCCGTCAGTTATTGATTCACTTGTGTGTAACACCAAGTATGGAGCAAAAAAGCTAGCAGGCAAGAAAGATGCATGGAAGCCCATTTTCATGCAAGACCTTTTCTGCTTCCTTTCAATTGTAATTTACATGGGGCTGGTGAAGCTGAAATCCCTCAAGGCTTACTGGAAAACATCCCCGCTCTATCAACTGCCTTTCCCACCCACTGTGATGTCCTGTAAAAGGTTTTTATCTATCTTACGGGCGCTTCACATCAGTGACCCTAAAGTTGATGAGGCCAATGACAAGAGGAGAGGCACCTCAAGGTTTGATAAGCTCTGTAAAATAAAACCTCTCTACCCCAGCATGGTTGAGGCCTGCAAGACTTATTTTCAGCCCGCCCAGAACTTGTCAATTGATGAGAGGATGGTAGCCTCAAAAGGCCCGAATCAGTCTAAAGCAATACATGCGGAACAAACCAACAAAATGGGCATACAAGCTGTTTGTTTTGGCTGATTCTGTGTGTGCGTACACATGCAATTTTTTTGTTTATGAGGGGAAAAGCTCTTTTGCGACCGGTAAGGGACTGAGTTATGACTCTGTCATGGATCTGTTGGATTTTAAACTTCTGGGGAGTGGCTACAAACTCTGTTGACAATTTCTACACAAGCCCTACCCTTTTCACAGATCTCAGGAAGCTGAATGTGTGGGCTTGTGGCACCATTCGGTCCAACAGAGTGGGTTTTCCGAAGACTAAGGTGAATGACATGCCTAAGCGGGCAGCGATGCGATGGATTTGCCAAGATGGCCTGCTCTTCGTGAAGTGGATGGATACCAGAGAGGTGGTGATGTGCAGTACTATCCACAAGTCCTTCAGTGGTGATCACGTCATCAGGCGTGTGAAGGACGCTACTGGGGCATGGGCCACAAAACATGTCCCCATTCCTGGCGCTATCAAGGATTACAACAAAGGGCATGGGAGGTGTGGACCTTTCAGACGCACTGATTGGATATTACAATGTTCTCCACAAGACCATGAAATGGTACAAGACATTGTTTTATCACTTCATCGATATTGCTGTGGTCAATTCCTTCATACTCCAGAAGGAAATGGCTAAGAGCCGTGGACAGCCCCCCATCTCCCAGCTAGCCTTCAGGGAGCAGCTCATCCAGGAGCTTGCGGACTATAGCACAAAGTCCACTGCATCACCTCCTGCCCCCTCTACCCCTGCCCCCTCTACTCCTGCTGCCAGGCTTATTCACATGCCAAAGTTCATAACTGCAGGTATGAATGTGCCTCGGGGCCTAAAGGCCACAGCATGGAGGCGTCGTTGTGTTCTTTGCCGCATGAAGTCCCCCATCACCTGCAACACATGCTCGGTTTGCCTGTGCTTTACAGCAGAGAGGGACTGCTATGGGACATGGCACGAGCAGCAGAATATTGTGTAGAGGACTGAGGGTCTTCCAAGGGTCTACCTACCCCTGTTATTTTTTTGTAAATATTTTTTAAAAAATTTGGGGGAATTTTGTGTAGATATTTGCATAAAAATGTACCTTTTTTTGTATATATTTTTTGCACGTTTTCATTCCAAAAAAATTGTTGGATTTCCATTTTCCTACTTTGTATATAGTTATTTGCACTAAAAATGTACCTTCTTTTGACAACTCTTTTCTAACCAATAACTTTTGCACATTTTTACAAAGAAATATTTTATATAGTTATTTGCATAAAAATGTATACAAAATATTAAAAAGTATAAAGTGTTTTTTTATGATACAATTGCATATTGTTATGTTGTATATAGTTAGTGGCATAAAAATATATCACTTCACCAATTCGGCCACTTGGACACATTAGGGAAACTTGTGTGGGACACCTGGGTGACTTCATGCTAAATGTCATGTAGCTCACTCATTTTTGAAGTTATCAATCTGAAACTTTGCACAATTACAGTTGCCCTCATGTGTTCTCCAACTAAGTTGTCCCCAGCATCCTGACTGTTTGGCATTTGTTGAACATTGAAAGATGATGCTACAACAATAACAAAACAGAAAATGTATGCCCTTTCTTTCTCTTTTCTTCTACCAGATCTATTGTGTTACATTCTCCTACATTCAAATTTACATTGCCACAAACTTCCGAATGTTTCCTTTCAAATGATACCAAGAATATGCATATCCTTGCTTCTGGGCCTGAGCTGCAGGCAGTTAGATTTGGGTATGTCTTCAGACAGAAATTGAGAAGCGGGGGGTATCCCCAACAGGTTAATACATCTAGGTGTTCCGCTAGCGGAACGTCACGATAACACAGAACGTGAAACACAAAATGAATTATTATAACTATTTTAACTTTCATAAAATCACAAGTGCAATACACCAAATTAAAGCTATACCTCTTGGTAATCTAGCCCCAGTATCATATTTAAAAAATACTTTTTTGCGAAAGCAAACCATGCATTATCGCTCAATAGACAAAACATTAAGTACAGCTACTAACGATGTATATTAGTCACAAAAGTCACAAATACCAATGAAATTCATGAATTACCTTTGAAAATCTTCTTCGTTGGCAATACAGAAGGTCATGACGAAACAATAAATGGTTGTTTTGTTCGATAAAATCTATTTTTATAACCTAACACGAAACATTTTGTAAACGGCTTCTGTCGTGAATTCGGTGTCCTTCAACATTTGGACGTAACTTCTCACTCTAAACTTGTGTTTATCGAGTCATGGTTGGCTTCATTGCAATACTCTGTTTGTTAGTAGCACAGCCAAACTTGATTGTTCTTTCCCGGGACCTATTTGACCGATAGGTACTCATATGAACACACCAACCTCATTGCGCACCAATGATATGGCCAGTGCTTCATTGATTGACTGTATTTCGGCCCAATGACCACTGATCGTCTTGAAATCTAGCTTGGTAGATAGCCAATGAGCTGAGGTAAACGGCAATGTGGGATGATTCTAACCAGGGAGATGATCCTACGTCTAAAACTCACGCGTAAAGACAAGACAACCATTCGCCATTGAAATTTCAACTGGAGTAGCCACGTTATTTACACGCAGGATTTTCGTTTATTAGTATTGTTTTTACCTGAGTTATGGCAGCCAAATAAGGGAAATCAAAGGCTAAATTGAATTATAGAGATGTTAGAGAGATTAGAGGAAATAGATCGGGAAAGTGATAGTGAATTATATACATTTGATTCTGATAGCTTTCACTCTGTGGATTCGAAAACTGAGGATATGTTCATTCATGGAGAAGATGACATTTTAGACGGGTGAGTACCGTTATTTGAAATTAATAATATTATTAATAATATTCATTTGAGTTTTATCATTTATCTAAACAATATTTTGGAAATGCAACCGACCTTAGTGAATGGTTCCCTGCTCCTATATAGAATCTGTGTCTGTATATGTTAGCAAGTTTTATTTACATTGTATATTATCAAAACAATATTTTGGAAATGCAATTGACCTTATTGAATGGTTCTGTGTGTGTCATTATCTCACAGTGATAGCGACTGACTGGGAGCCCCCAGTGCCAAGATGCCCATCCCCACTGAAGCTGGTCCTTCCAGGAGGACCCCTGCTGTCTCTGGCACCACACCCGCCCGGCCATCTAGAGGTGTGAAGTCCGGGACAAAGAGGCGGAGGAGGGGAGGTGTGGAACCTGCTGGCAGAGAGGAGGAGGGGTGCTGGCACTCTGTGGAAGAGGGGGATGTGGCCCCACCTCCTCCATTGTTCAGACCAAAAAGGCCACCAGGACCTCAGCTGGACATGACCTCTAAGTACAGCCCCATACAACTTTTCCAGCTTTTTTTCACCACCGCAGTTGTTGATTCCCTGATCTTTAATACGAACAAGTATGGTGCAAAGAAGCAGGACGGCAAGAAAGAGGCATGGAAGCACATTTCCGTGGCACACATGTTCAGCTACTTTTTCTCCAAGAATGTCCCCATTCCTGCAGCAATAAAGGACTATAACAAGAGCATGGGGGGTGTAGACCTATCAGACGCACTGATCGGCTACTACAATGTCCTCCATAAGACGAAGAAATGGTATAAGACATTGTTTTACCATTTCATAGACATTGCTGTAGTGAACTCGTTCATCCTCCACAGGGAAATGGCAAAGAGCTGTGGGCAGCCCCTCATCTCACAGCTGGCTTTTAGAGAGCTGCTCATCAGCGAGCTTGCTAGCTACAGCAAGTCCACTGTAGCAGCTTCTGTCCTCTGTACCTCCTGCTCCTGCAACTGGTGGCCTTCACATGCTAAAGTTCATAATTGCAGGCAGGGATGTGCCTCAGGGCAAGAAGGGCTCAGTAGGGAGGCTTCGTTGTGCTCTTTGCCACAAGAAGTCCCCTGTGACCTGTGTAACTTGCTCGGTGACCCTGTATTTCACACCGGAAAGAGACTGCTATGGGCTTTGGCATCAGCAGCAGGGTTTTGTGTAGAGGACTGAGGTCTGCACAAAATTGTATATTCAAACTGTAAATAGTTCCCATGTTATTTAATGTTTCTAAAATATTGAATAAAATAATATACAATAAAATCAAAAAAAATGTTTCTGGGTGTGTTAGAATTGATTTTTTGGTAATTTGTATATAGTCATTTGCATCAGTGTATCACTGTACCAATTCGGCCACTTGGGTACATTCGGGACACTTGTGAGGGACACCTGGGTGGGACACCTGGGGGACCTCATGCTCAAAGTCATGTTCCTCGCTCATTCCTGAAGGTATCCGTCTAAAACTTTGGAAAAAAATTCTGTTATTTCTAATAATTTCCAGCATCATATCTCAATGTTTGTTCATTTCAATGAACCCACAACTACAAAAGAACAGAAAACGTATGCTTATTTCCTTTTCTTCTACCAAATCTATTGTTTTATATTCTCCTACATTCATTTTACATTTCCAAAAACTTCAGTGTTTCCTTTCAAATGATACCAAGAATATGCATAACCTTGCTTCTGGGCCTGAGCTACAGGCAGTTAGATTTGGGTATGTCTTCAGGCGGAAATTAAGACAAGGGGGGGGGGTAGCCATAACAGGTTAAGTCTTCATTCCCATCTTGCACAAGGCAATGAAAAGATGTTTGAATAATCATTTCTATAATGTAGTTCTCTGTGGCTGCACATTATTCTTGTCTAATTTTCAGTTTTCTGATCTCAACCCTAGTCATGCTGCAGTTTGGAGGAGCATCTCCGCAACCAGCAGGGTCGACAGCCGTACCTCCTCGCTGTTGGGCGTCAGAAGAGCAAGATGGAGAGCTTCTACATCACAATGGATAAGCGTCTCATCCCATGCAAGGCAAACCGCTCCCTCGGGGCATGTGATGAACTTTGTCTTACGATGTGGCACTTGTGAATTTTTACACACTCCTGCAGACAAGTGTATAACATTGATGTGGGGAAAATAAAGGAGTAACCCAGAGTTAGACTTGAGAGCGAGACTGCTTAACCAGCCAGCAGCACTCTCACTCTGTGAGAAAGAAGCTATAACAATGTTGACCTGTTTCATGTGTCAGAAATATTATATCCCAGCAGTCAACAGTTGATTTCACATTTAAGAGTTGAACATGGTTACTATCCTGGACCCAAGTTCAAATTGTTTTGTTCTCAGCAAGGCTGTAGGGCATCAGTTCCTAACATATACAGGTTTTCGGAAGCACCTTAGTGTTCATAGTAGTGAGTGTTCAGCAAATTGCTCAAACTTCAACTGTTGCATGTTCATCTAGTGAGCCAGTTGCAACTTCATCTCAGGCACATGCTTTGGAGGACATTTAATCCACAAAATCAACGTAGCTCTTCCTGTGTTTATTCTGAGAGCAATGATTCAGGACTTAAAGATCCAACTAAAGAAATGTGTGCATCCATCGTGGCCAAATTACAGGGGAGTGGGATTTCCAACAGTTTGGTATCCTCAATTGTAGGAGATTTGGAAGAACTAACAAGTGAGATTCGCTCACAAGCAAAGCATACAGCTATTTCTGCTTTACCTATAACTGACCAACATATCTGTGATAAATGAATCTTTTGAAGATTATGAAAACCCGTTCACAAATCTAAATAGAGAATGGAAACGAAATAAATACTACCACCAAAAATGGGGAGTTGTCGAGCCAGTAGAAATAACACTGGGAGTGAGATATGACAACAGGCAATATCAGAAATCCGGTACTTATGATCAAGTACCTGTGAAGGATACTTTTATATATACTGCTCAAAAAAATAAAGGGAACACTTAAACAACACATCCTAGATCTGAATGAAAGAATCTTATTAAATACTTTTTTCTTTAGATAGTTGAATGTGCTGACAACAAAATCACACAAAAATAAAACAATGGAAATCCAATTTATCAACCCATGGAGGTCTGGATTTGGAGTCACAGTCAAAATTAAAGTGGAAAACCACACTACAGGCTGATCCAACTTTGATTTAATGTCCTTAAAACAAGTCAAAATGAGGCTCAGTAGTGTGTGTGGCCTCCACGTGCCTGTATGACCTCCCTACAACGCCTGGGCATGCTCCTGATGAGGTGGCGGATGGTCTCCTGAGGGATCTCCTCCCAGTCAAGCTACCTCTGGCGAGCACATGGAGGGCTGTGCGGCCCCCCAAAGAAATGCCACCCCACACCATGACTGATCCACCGCCAAACCGGTCATGCTGGAGGATATTGCAGGCAGCAGAACGTTCTCCACGGCGTCTCCAGACTGTCACGTGCTCAGTGTGAACCTGCTTTCATCTGTGAAGAGCACAGGGCGCCAGTGGCGAATTTGCCAATCTTGATGTTCTCTGGCAAATGCCAAACGTCCTGCACGGTTTTGGCCTGTAAGCACAACCCCCACCTGTGGACGTCAGGCCCTCATACCACCCTCATGGAGTCTGTTTCTGACCGTTTGAGCAGACACATGCACATTTGTGGCCTGCTGGAGGTCATTTTGCAGGGCTCTGGCAGTGCTTCTCCTGCTCCTCCTTGCACAAAGGCGGAGGTAGCGGTCCCGCTGCTGGGTTGTTGCCCTCCTACGGCCTCCTCCACGTCTCCTGATGTACTGGCCTGTCTCCTGGTAGCGCCTCCATGCTCTGGACACTACGCTGACAGACACAGCAAACCTTGCCACAGCTCGCATTGATGTGCCATCCTGGATGAGCTGCACTACCTGAGCCACTTGTGTGGGTTGTAGACTCCGTCTCATGCTACCACTAGTGAAAGCACCGCCAGCATTCAAAAGTGACCAAAACATCAGCCAGGAAGCATAGGAACTGAGAAGTGGTCTGTGGTCTCCACCTGCAGAACCACTCCTTTATTGGGGGTGTCTTGCTAATTGCCTATAATTTCCACCTGTTGTCTATTCCATTTGCACAACAGCATGTGAAATTTATTGTCAATCTGTGTTGCTTCCACAGAAGTGTGATTGACTTGGAGTTACATTGTGTTGTTTATGTGTTCCCTTTATTTTTTTGAGCAGTATATATATATATATATATATATATATATATATATATATATATATATGCCGATTTTAGAAAAATTGAAGTTCATGTGCAGAAATCCAGACATTTGTGTTTTGCTAGAGTGTAGATCAGAGCCTGAGACTTAAACAGACTTTTTTTTGATGGAAGTTATTTTAAAACCCACCCTTTGTTTACAGCTAATAGACATGCATTACAAATCCAACTATACTATGATGATTTTGAAACAACCAATCCCCTTGGCTCCAAACGTGGAATTCACAAAATTGGCTCTTTATTTTGTTGTAAGAAACTTTGCCCAAAAATTTAATTCAGTTTTGATAAATTCAGTTTTGATGAACATTCATTTGGTAACACTTTTTCACACACAAGATCTGCACAAGTATGGTTTTGATATTATACTAGAACCGTTGATAAATGATTTGAAAAAACTAGAAAGCCAAGGGCTAAGTCTTCCATTTTCAGATGAGCAGGTATATGGTACAATCTGTCAGATCACTGGAGATAATTCTTGGTTTTAATGAGTCATTCACTAGCCGTCATTTGTCGCCTTTGTTTGATTGAGAAGAATGATTGTCAAATGGTATACAGTGAGGGTGATCCTTTGTGGAAAAGATATGTTTGAAATGCATTGCCAGTCTCTCCAGGAAAACCCACAATTGAAGTCACTTTATGGTTTGAAAAAAAGATCTACACTTAATTCATTGAAGTATTTTCATGTTTGTAATAACTAACTATTCATTTGATATCATGCATGATCTTCTTGAGGGTGTGGTTTAGTATGAGATCAAATTGCTTTTTGGATATCTCACACAACACTGTCAGAACAGGACTTGCTTTCCAGGGTTTATGGATTTTTAGAACGAAAAAAATCGTCCTACAAAGATTATTTTTGAGAGTGTTGGCAATGGCATTGGTTTGAATTCTATTCAGACATTGTGTCTTCAGAAAAACATCCCACTGTTGTTTGGTGACATTATTCCTGCAGGAAACAAAAACTAATTTGTTACTGTTGTTACTTCAAATAATGAACAGTTTTTTCACCTTCTCTCACTCTAGGTATGACAATATATTTAAAGCATTTGATTGTTGACCACCACAAACTATTTATGCACTTGTATCCACAGAAACTTGATACCTAAGCATCATTTTATGATCCATTACCCATCTTCTTTAAGGAAAATTGGCCACATATTATATACGTGGTGTATGAGGTTTGAGGCCAAACACGAGCTGTTTAAAGATTGAAATTTTTTTACATTTCAAAAACAACCAAATCGCTTGCTAAAAAGCATCAGATGGTCATTGCTTATCACTGGGAAACCTTCACCCTCAAACAAAATGAGTATGGGCCAATTAAATATTTTCTCTTCAGAGATGAGAATGTCATCAACAATGAAATGCTTGAAACGATCTTGTCAAAAGATGTTCTCAACTAGTTGGGTTAAAGTTGATGGTGTAGAGTATAAAGCTGGACTAGTTATTTGCAGTGCAATGGAAGAAGACATGCCAGTCTTTTGTCAAATAAGTGATGTACTTTTGGTTGAAGATCCATTTTTTTTTGACAAACAAGCTATTTACAGAGAATTTTGATGACCATCATCATGCATTCAGAGTATTACGAAGTGTGGAAAGATGTCTACTAAAAATGTCTGAGCTTAAATTTCATAAACTGTTTGATATTCAAAGCTCATACAATATTTCAGATGAAAGTATGTACATTGTCACGTCCTGACCAGCAGAGGGCGTATTGCTTAGTCTTGGTCAGGATGTGGCAGGTGGTTTGTTTGTTTAATGTTGTGCTGGTGATTGGGACTTCACTATATAGGTGTGTGTGTTTGTCTTTGGGGTTGTGGGGAATTGTTTTTGCACTGCGTTTTTGGATAGCCTGCAAAACTGTTGTTGATCGTGAGTACCGTTCATTGTTTTGTTTTCCCTGTGGATGCTTTTCATTGTCCAATTAAAAAGAATGAGTATCCACATACCCGCTGCGCCTTGGTCCTTTTCTATCCAGTATGACATTTTCAGCAACGAGTACGACATATTCTGTGACAATTATACCTTCATTCACAATGTTTTAATTCAACTGACTGCAAGGGAGAAAAGGCACAAATAAATGTTTTTGACAATGATTGTTTGTGGTTAAATAATATTGAATAAATTAACAATTAATTTGAACTTTTTTTCAGTGTAGATAATTGACACTTGGGAGTGAAATTAACACTACACAAATAGTTTTAAATTAACTCGGAGCAGTGTTAGTTGTCTAATCCCTTAGTGTTACTTTAACTCTGTTTTGCGAATTAACCTCTCTGGGCTAGGTGGGACGAATTCGTCCCACTTGGCTAACATCCGGTGAAAATGCATAGCTTCAAAATTCTAAATACACTATCGTTATATTAAACATTTATGTAAATACATGTAGGTTACAGTTTTTAAAAGCTTAACATCTTGTTAATCCAGCCAGTGTGTCAGATATCAAAAATGTTTTGCGGCGAAAGCATACATTATAATAATCTGAGGACAGCTCCCGCAAACACAAGCATTCCTGGCATTTTCCAAACAAGCATTAGCGTCACTAAAGTCAGAAATAGCAATAAAATAATCAATTACCTTTGAAGATCTTCCTCTGGTGGCAATGCCAAGTGTCCTAACTACTTAGTGAATATCCATTATGTTTGATAAAATCAATTTTTATAGCCTAACACGAAACATTTGTAAACCGCTTGCGTCGTGATTTCCGTCTCCTTCAACTTTGGACGTGACATTCGTGATAATTACACTCACAAACCAAACGTGTATCTAGTCAAGGTCGGCTTCATTGCAATCCTCTGATTGTTAGTGACACATCTACCCTGATGTCTTTTTTCCTGGGACCTATTGACCGAAAGAAACCGATTTGAAGACAGCGATCAATGACCTCTTTATGCACCAATGGTAGGACCGGTCTATCGTTGATTGACTGTATTTTGGCCCAATGACCACTGATCATCTTGAAATCTAGCTTGGAAGATAGCCAATGAGCAAAGGTAAATGACGATGTGTAATGGTTATACGTTTGAAGACCAGCCTTTGTCGTAAACTCTGGCGTAAAAGAGGTTCGCTCGCCATTGCAAATCCTACTTGACGGAGCCAGGAGTGTTACGCATAGCGGTACATAATCGAAAGCATTTTCAGCAAGTTTATATAGTGAAATTATGGCGAATAAATGAGGAAAGTCTAAAAAAGTCTAGGTATACAGATTTAACCGAGATTTTAGAGGAAATTGATAGAGTAAGCGAAACGGAGTTATTGGAGGAAGATGCATCTTTCAGTGAAGGTAGCTTTGACTCTTTAGTTGAAGAAATGTTTCTTCACGGGGAGGATGCCGTGCTTGATAAGTAAGTGCTAATGTTATTGTTTGAAATGAATAATATGAAATATCTTTTATTGAGATTTTCTTATTTTATTTGCAATATATAAAAATTCCATCAGTAACGCAATGTCTTCCCTGTGGCTCAGTTGGTAGCGCATGGTGTGTATAATGCCAGGGCTACGGGGTCGATTCCCACGGGCGACCAATACAAAAAAAAATAATGCATGAAATGTATACATTCACTACTGTAAGTTGCTCTGGATAAGATCGTCTGCTAAATGACTAAAATGTACATGTGTAAAGTACACATTGGCTGTACTGTGTGTTTATATATATATTTTTTAAATTGAATTTACATAAACGTGGAATGGAACAGCACTTCACCATAATGTTCCCTGTACTCTATATAATACACATATGTTTATTTTACATGTTGATACAGGGCTCATATGTGAAAGTATTCTTACTGAGTTTTGTCTTTCATTCACAGTGGCAGTGATTCTGACTATGAACCACCAGTGGCTAGGTGTCCATCCCCCTCTGAAGCTGGTTCATCCAGCCGGACCCCTGCTGTCTCTGGCTCCACACCTACCCGGCCATCTAGAGGTGTGAAGTCAGTAACAAAGAAAAGGAGGTGGGGCAGAGAGAAATCTGCAGACAAAGGGCCAGAGGGTCGTTGGCACTCTGTGTCAGAAGACGATGTGGAACCAATTCCACCAGTTTTCAGACCCAAAAGGCAGCCAGGCCCACAACTTGACATGACTGCAAAGTACAGCCCCCTTCAACTTTTCCAACTGTTTTTCACCTCGTCAGTTGTTGATTCCCTGGTGTCGAACACCAATAAGTACGGGGATAAGAAGCAGGCAGGAAAGAAAGAGGCATGGAAGCCCATTTCCATGTCAGACCTTTTCTGCTTTCTTTCACATGGGGCTGGTGAAGTTGAAAACTCTGAAGAACTACTGGAAGACGTCAGCTCTCTACCAACTGCCTTTCCCCATGACTGTGATGTCTTGCAAAAGGTTTCTGACTATCTCACGGGCACTTCACATCAGTGACCCAGAAGTTGATGGGGAGAATGACAAGCAGAGGCGCACACCAAGGTTTGATAGGCTATGCAAGATCAAACCTCTCTACCCCAACTTCGTTGAGGCCTGCAAGACCTATTTTCAGCCTGCCCAGAACCTGTCCATTGATGAGAGGATGGTAGCCTCAAACAATACATGAGAAACAAACCGACCAAGTGGGGATACAAACTGTTTGTTTTGGCTGATTCTGTGTGTGCCTACACCTGTAATTTTTTTGTTTATGAGGGGAAGAGCAGTTTTGCAATCGGTAATGGACTGAGTTATGATTCCGTTATGGAATTATTGGATTTTCAACTGCTGGGGAAGGGCTACAAACTGTTTGTAGACAACTTCTACACAAGCCCTACCCTGTTCAGAGACCTGAGGCAGCGTGATGTGTGGGCTTGTGGCACCATTCGGACCAACAGGATGGGCTTTCCGAAAACCAAGGAAAATGACATGCCTAAGCGGGCTGAGCGGGGTACCATGCGATGGATCCGTGAAGATGGCCTGCTGTTTGTGAAGTGGATGGATACCAGGGAGGTGGTCATGTGCTCCACTATCCACAAGTCCTTCAGTGGAGATCACGTCGTCAGGCGTGTGAAGGACGGTAGCGGGGCATGGAACACCAAAAATGTCCCCATTCCAGCAGCTGTGAAGGACTACAACAAGGGCATGGGGGGTGTGGACCTGTCAGATGCACTGATAGGATACTACAATGTGCTACACAAGACCATGAAATGGTACAAAACATTTTTTTAATCATTTTATTGACATTGGTGTGGTCAATTCTTTCATTCTACAGAAGGAAATGGCCAAGAGCTGTGGACAGCCCCCCATCTCACAGCTTGCATTCAGAGAGCTGCTCATCCAGGAGCTTGCTGCCTACAGCAAGTCCACTGAAGCACCTTCTGTCCCCTCTACCTCTGTCCCTTCTGCTCCAAACTGTGGTGTTCACCTGCCCAGATACATCTCTGCAGGCATGGATGTGCCTCAGGGCAAAAAGGCCACAGTGGGGAGACGTTGCTGTGCCCTTTGTCACAGAAAATGTGCCATCACCTGCACCACCTGCGCAGTAAGCCTCTGCTTTACAGCAGAAAGAAACTGCTATGTGCCATGGCACCATCAGCACAATATTGTGGACTGAGGGTCTTCACAGTACTGTAAACAGAATGTGTAAATAGTTCCCAATGTTATTTTTTTACTTTTTTTGGGGGGGGGGAAGTGTTAGAATGACATTTGTATTTTGTATATAGTTGTTTCTTTCAATATGTATCACTGTACCAATTTGGCCACATTGGTGTGGGACACCTGGGTGACTTCATGATGAATGGCATGTGGCTCGCACATTTTTGGAGTTAATTTTCCAAAACTTTGCTCAGCTATTGTTGCCATCTTATTTTATTCAATCAAATAATCCCCAGCATCCCATCTATGTTTGTCTGTTCTTGTTTATTTGAAAGATACAGCAACAATAAAAAACAGAAAACGTATGTTTGTTTCCTTGTATTTTCTTCTACCAGATCTATTGTGTTATATTCTCCTACATTCAATTCACATTTCCACAAACTTCAGAGTGTTTCCTTTTAAATAAAACCAAGAAAATGCATATCCTTGCTACTGGGCCTGAGCTACAGACAGTTAGATTTGGGTATGTCTTCTGGCGGAAATTAAGAGAAGTGGGGGGGGTAGCCCCAACAGGTTAAAAAAGGAACTCTGGAGAGTGTGGACCTATATAAACCCTCAGTGTTGAAATCAACTCTGTGGGAGTTGAATTCAACACTGGACTTTTTGCTGTGTGGTTAGTTCGTTAGCGGCCGTTGGAGTAAACAAAGGGAAGCGCGGGCAGGCAGGAAAAACAAGCTATGAAGACCAGGATAAAACGTGATTGTGGGCTGTTCCAAGCTGAATATCGTGCAATAGACAAACATTTCAGGTTCATTCATGCTCTTAAGTTTGGGACTGTAGAATGGAAGAACGCTCTGCTAGCTAGCCCGAATTCTACCGAAAGACAGGTAGCCGCAGCACAGCTAGCCGCCTCAGGGGAGCCAAGTGAACCACTTTTGGAGCAGGTCTGCGTCAGGGAGACTTCAACAAACTCCAAAAATGAGGAAATTGATGAGTCATCCACCGTTGAGGGTGAGGGGAATGCACTTTTGACTGAATATGAACAGTTTATTCTGGGTAAAAACCCTTAATTGAAACGAATTGATAACACTCGCAGTAGTGTTTCCCCGAGTAAGCGGATTCCTCCGTGTTATGTCAGAGGGCAAGGCCGATGAAGGACTGTGTTCCCTGGATAACTACAGACATGTTCCTAGGTGATATAGCCAAGTGGAAGACCATGGTCTAACCCCAACCACATTAAAAATGTACCGTGCAGATGTTTGTTTCCTTAATTACCTTCAGTTTATGCCTAAAAGTCTGAAGGCTAAACCCAGTGCCATTAGATCAGTGTTACTTTACCAGGCAAAAATGGACCGTGATTCCCGGCAGGCCCAGGCAACGCACAGATCACAATATCGCAGGTGCTGCAGAGATGAGGTGCTCAGCACTGCAGAGTTAAAGCGGTTTGTCGAGCTAAGTGCTCAAGCTATTCCTACGGTTCTCAGCAGACTGGAGGACCGAGCAACTTTCTCGGACAGACGTATGTTTGCGGCACTCATGACCAGCAGGTTGGCCGTATTTAATGGCACTAGACAATCTCCAGTGACAATGTTTAGTGAGAGTGATTTTCTGGAAGTAACCCAGGAAAGTGGGTGTTTTCAGCTTTGTTTCAAGTCACAAAACTAACTATATCTACAGGGAGTGCAGAATTTTGATGTCTGAGGAGGAATACACCTTAAATGATTCCATAAGATCAGGCCTCTTATGAGTGCGATCTGCTCAGACAGAGGCTTTTTTTCACATCCTGCAGCAAAACATACATGAATCTAGGTCAGGGTGTGGGAAAGATATTTGCTCAGTTTGGCATTGGAAGTAAAGTGACATTCAGTTCGACGAAGCGTTGCAACATTGAACTTCAATCAAGAATTGGTTACAGACCGTGGATCCGTTGCCAGCCATATGTGCCATTCCCTTGAAACACAGTCAAAGTACTATTTGTACCGTAATTTGCCTCGTAACGCCAGCCGGTCTCTAATTGAGGGACAACTATTTTCATGATTCAATGTTAAAGTATATTTGTTTGAAATTCACCCTTGTATTTGTGTCATTATATATTAAAAACCCATTATTAAATTGTTGCTTGGTAACCCAAAATAATACCAGACCAACGAATGGTAACCCAAAATAAAACCAGGCCCACAAGTGGTGGACATGGCCCCACCAAATATTTAAAACACCCATAAAATCACTCATGCTTTATCCCATTGACTTGGGCCCGTAGTAGGGTGTCCTTTAAATGTATTTAAAACCGTTTTTAAAATTTCATCCTGGTAACCCAAAATAATACCAGGCCCACAGTTGGACCACTTTTTTTCACCAACTTAAAACACGATTTTCTATTTTACATTTTTATGGAAAAACGGTTTAAATTAGATGGAAATGTGCGTCTGTGTGCCCTTTCGTGCAAAAAAAAACCCCCATCCGGATAGGAAGTTGTACTTTGATTTATTCAAGTTAAAGTTTATTTTTGTGGTCCGGATTTTCTCCCCTGACACCGTAAAAAAAAAAATTACGGTGTGATTAACAGTAAAGATCGTTAATTTTTCAGGTCCGGCCTTTACATAGTCATGCCCGAGTGGGGCAGACATGTACCGGAGCGAAATCAGAAACCTGGTTTTTGACAACAGGACTTCCATGGCCTAGAAGCTCAGGGGTAGTGGCAAACTACTAGTCCGATATAATAAATGACAAACGGACACTTGAGGGTTGCTGTCCCCTCAGAACCGTGGGTACTTTGGACCATATCCCTCCGGTGCCCGATTGGTCCGAAGTATTGATCCAAGTTTCCCAGTTTGGTGGTGGGAGGATATTGAGCTCTGTCCTGGGCAGGTGCTCTATCACCTTGTGGGTTTGGGTCCTCCATGACCATGGTTCTAGTCCCACACGTTGCGTATCAATGGTTGTCCTCTGTTGAATATCTTCTGACCGATTTTGCATTCGTTATCCACCTGGGAGGGCCCCTGTCGGCCGGCGTTCAGACGGACGGTTCCTCCCGCCCCATGTGGATTTGCCTCTATTGGGGGAGCCCCTGTCGGAGACGGTTATCCCCGTTTTAATGACAAGCTTCAGCTGCGCTCCGTTCGTGCGAGATAAGGAGGGAGAGTGAACGGACTTTTCACCTTGACAGATGTAATGGCCGGTACCGAAGATTTCTCATTGGTATGAGTTTTAATATTTCATAAGTATGCAAATTTCATATGAATTATTTTTATTTTTTTCTATTTTTATTTTTAGTTAGCTCAACATTTAGTTATATATATTTTAGCAATATACATTTATTTGTTATGAGGCTATATGCTCATTATATTGATAGTATGTTAACAATAATCTTCATTAGAACTAGGTCAAGTTATAGGTTTACGCTAGACTACCTCTATGGGTTCTATAGAAGTACCGACAAGGGGAGTTGGCATATACGTAGGGGAGCCATATCGCCATATCGCCTCGGGTGGCCAAGCCCAAACCCTCCCGCTTGGTGCCAGCCAGGAAAGGTCTAAGAGAGAGTAAGGCAAGCCTCTGGAGGCTAGTACAGGGAGGTAAGGGAGGGGCCCTCTAGCAGGGCCCCTCCCGGTGCGACACTGACAGAAAGGTATCAGACTGGTGGTTACAGGCTAGTGCAAGGAGGTAAAGGGGGGATATCCAATAGGGCCCCCACAACAACTCCATGTACGACACCTTGTGTGCATGGTCCGTGAGCTCCCCAGCGGGGTGGCGTCAGGGGGGGATGAGGGAGGGGCCTCCATGTGGCCTCTTCGGACCCCCTGGTTGTCGCCGGTAGGGGAGCAACCGGGCCGTCTCTGGCAGGATAGTATGGGGAGGTAAGGGAGGGGTCCTCTAGCAGGGCCTCGCCAACCCCTCCCCGTATGACGCCTGGCAGGAGCAGATCAATAGCTTGGCATGAAAAGTACAGGAACTAATGCACTAGCTGAATGGGCAGCGACCGACAGAGGAGACTCGAGGCGGAAACGACCCCTCAGCCCCGTGCTAAATGGTACCCTGTACGTGTAGTGCTAGGCAGCCTCCGGCTGGTTAGTGGGAGGGGGGGGGGTCCTCTAGTAGGGTCCCCCCAACCCCTCTTTCCACGACACGAGGCGGAAACACCGGGCTGCCCCAACCCCTCCTTTATGACGCCTGTTGGGACGCGGGACCTTCACAAAAAATGAAATGTAGGAGGCTAAAACCATCTCTATATGTCACCTAGAAAGTGGGTTCAAGTGCACACGGTCCTAAAATACAGAGGGAGAGACATTCCATTTACATATCTATCATATTACTAGTGGAGAAGAACATTATTAACCTGTTGGGGCTAGGGGGCAGTATTTGCACGGCCGGATAAAAAACGTACCCGATTTAAACTGGTTACTGCTCTTGCCCAGAAACTAGAATATGCATATAATTATTAGCTTTGGGTAGAAAACACTCCAAAGTTTCTAAAACTGTTTGAATGGTGTCTGAGTATAACAGAACTCATATGGCAGGCTAAAACCTGAGAAGATTCCATACAGTAAGGGGAAAACCCCCCTAATTTGGACAAAATAACATGGGAACATATTGGCATAGCACGAAACATACACACGATTGTAAATACCACCGAAAGCGGTCCATCTCCGGGCCAATCATATGGCAATTTTCCGATGGCAATTGCCAATTGTAACACCCCAAATTTCCTTTAGATGGCGAGCGCGCTCCACCATGGATTTTCATACAGCAAATGATACCCAAGTCTACACCCAAGGGTCAGATTTGGATAAAATATATTTTTTAAACCTTATCACCCCTTAAAGTGGTTTCTGGACCGTTTTTCGATTGTTATGTCAATTACACATGTATAAGAGCTGTATGAACATGCTTATGACGTTTTTTGGGTTGCTTTTGCTTGTGCACAAGGCATATGTTTTGTGCATTTGGAATATGATTTCATAGGAAGTCAAGTGACATATTTCTTTCTTTTGCCAAATGCCATTAGAAATGTCCAATTCTTTTTTTGTCAATTATACATGTATGAAAGTATTGAATGTGCCAAATCAGGATGTTTGTCCGTTTGCCATGTACGATCATAGGAAGTCGGTTTCCAAACCCAAAAGTCAGTGAACCATGGTCCAAATGGCATTTATACTGTCCAAATGATATATAGTCCTATGTTAAGCCATTAATCAACACAGACGGTCTACTTGCCATGTATGATGAGGGAGAAGTGGGACTCTGTTGCTTTTAACATTTTTAACGAATTTGACATGCTCAGAATGCATAATTGACTGGCCCGATGATCTCGGGATGGCCGTACAGTGACGGTGGTTCCTCTCCATCGCTCTGTGTCGATTTCATCATGTCAACTTGTGATATTTTTTGCTGTTGAATCATATTGCAAATACGCGGATGCGCATTTGCAATATGGTTCAATGGGCATTTAGCATCACAAATTTGGCATGCTCAAAAACACTGCAGAAATGCATAATTGACTGTCCCGATGAACTGGGGATGGCCGTGCAGTGACTGTGGTTCCTCTCCATGGCTTGATGGTGACATGAGAGAAGTGGGACTGTCGTTTTTTTAGCAATTTTTTGAAAAATGTCCAAAATGACTAGGGGCGCCCTATACTGGATGGGCACTGATGGAAGGTGCTCTCTACCCAACCGTGGACCCCTTGCACCCCCCTAAAGGCATTTAAAACCCTTCTAAAAAAATAATCCTGGTAACCCATTTTGGGTCAAAATGTGCACGGATGCGCATTTGCAATATGTTTCAATGGGCCTTAACATCACGAATTTGGCATGCTCAAACACACTGCAGAAATGCATAATTGACTGTCCCAATGAACTGGGGATGGCCGTGCAGTGACTGTGGTTCCTCTATATCACTCATTGTGTTGATTCCATCATGTCAACTTGTGATATTTTTTGCTGTTGAATCATATTGCAAATGCACGTTATGTTTGCAATATTGCGCGTTACGTTTGCAATATGATTCAATGGGCATTTAGCATCACGAATTTAGGCATGCTCAAAAATACTGCAGAAATGCATAATTGACTGGCCCGATGAACTCGGGATGGCCGGGCAGTGACTGTGGTTCCTCTCCATTGCTCGTCACTCAGCAGTCAGCGTCCATCAGTCAATTAGATGTCATTCTGACACCAAACCCACTTTTTCCAACTCGTATAGAAGCCAACTATCACATATGTCAGTGAAGGCCCATAATTCACAGTGCTTTCAATTTTAACCATAAAAAAAACATAAAACACAGTTACGTTATAGCTGCGGGTCCAGCTCTGACAATGTGTAGGCCTATGTGAGGCGACCCCGAATCCCAAGTTTCGGCTCGATAGGTCATTCGGTGCCCGAGCAATGGCCTTAATTGGTGCTGAAAATCCACTTTTTCAGGGTGTTACTACGGGGTCCCTGAATGAGCTATCGGACAGAGACATTGGGGTCCGTCTCTATGGGCCGAGGCGGTTTCAATGCAACTAGTCTTGCGACTCTGGGACATTTCTACATGTCGCCATGTCCGTGATATTCAAAATGAATTGAACATATTGCAAATGCACGAGGCGGTTTCTCGGTCTGAGAACCTTCTAGAGCCACATAAATCACAGAGCACTATCGACTTGAGCTCTAGAACAGGTTTCTAAAATTTCAGAGCTCTAGGTCTGACGGTTCTTGAATCGTTTGAACGAAAGTAACTATTGAAGGCGGTATAAGCCTCTAAGCCCCACACTATGTCCCTATGGCCAAGCTGTGTGTGCGTTTTAGTTTTTTTTGCAAAAAGAATAGACACGTTGTCTTTGGGGTAGGCATATACAGAATCCTGAATATGAAGTCTCTACCTTAAGAATTGACTGAATGACACATGGTTGAGTTGCGTGATTTTCACTATCTGCAGGTTGCTTATATGACAATAGCTCTAGGGTGTTTTTAACAACTTCCGGTTGCTCCAGGAACCTTAGAATCGACACAGGTAGACCTCACAGTAGCCTGATGGATTGTTATAGAAGACAGGTTCATAAGGCATTCATAACCCACATAGACATCAGGTTGAATTTAGGAGAATTGTCAATGTATTCCTAATGGGGAGAGAAGTCATTGCACACTGTTTGATCTAAACACCTTCTTTTCACTGTGAAGGGTTAATGCCACAGGGTCAAGGTTAGGCTTGCACAGATCGGGAGGACCTCAGGAACGCTCCTGGCCGCCACCTTTTCCGCCACCTTTTCCGTATGTGCTTCTAACCCTAACGGTTCTCTCACTGTCACCCAAAAGCACTTGACATATTGGTGCAGGCATCATTTTGGGCCTAGTTTTCTCACGGTCGCTGCGCTCAGACCGAGCGAGCTACGGTCAAGCGGGGCGTCTCATTGAACTCGGCACAGCCTAGAGATAATGGTAATGCCATTGCAGGCTCTTTGTGTTTTTAAGCACCGCACTGTGTCACTGCGTACTTGCTGTGTGTGTGTGTGAGAGAGCTTTTCTTTGACATCTGATGGGATAAATGACTGATTTACAGTTCATGAGGGTTGCCTAGTCACACATATGAAGTTGTGGAAAGATCTGACCTTTTTAACCCTTCAAAACAGCCCCTATGACACCATTTTAATAAGGCACTTCTGGTTGACACAGGAATCTGAACGTTAGGCTCTTATAGAATATTGAGTTTTAGGTCTTTATGTTAAGAACTGACTTATTTACAGAGGGTTGAACAAGTGTGTGTTTCAGAAAATCACAGAAATCTTGCAGAGCTCCGAAACCCGCCTTAATAACGGACTCATCTGAACACGCTGCAACTGGATATGTAACTTTTTTGAAAAAAAACCCTCCTATTGTTGAATTTCACCAATGTGTCATTGTACAATTTCTCTGAAATGAACATTGGTAAATGCATGGTTCCTTTTCTCCTGACACCGTAGGCTCATGTAGTTTGATGTGAAGCGGTCAAATCAGCACTCTATTTTCCTGTTTGACTTTCAATCCCAGAAAAATAGCCTTAACTCGAAAAGCGTCGAGGCCTCGACTCCATCCTGTTCGGGGCCAACTGCCCATTATGCCAAACCCACGCAGACCGAGTTTCGTCTTTGAATTCTTTTCCGTTTAGGAGAAAAAGCCGCGTCGTGATCGGTGATATGTTACATTTGCAATATGATTCCATTCGCCCTCCCGTGGAATAATCCGGAACTGCAGAGAAATGACCAAAATATGAAAATTTTATTAAACGGAAACAGAAGGTCCGATAGACTCCGTTCGATGACTTCCTGGAAGATCCGGCCCCTGTGAGCGGCCCGACGCCGTCCGCGGATTTACCGGACGTAGTCGGACGTCTAGTAAGGGAGCGTACATTTGCAACATGCACTTTCTCACTAACCACACAGCTGGCGCACGAGAGTTTCCTTCATGTATGGAAGTGCCCTGTCTGACAATTTGTTGTCCTTCAGTTGCATCTCTATCGAAAATACAGCATCTCTGCTGTAACGTGACATTTTCTAAGGCTTCCATTGGCTCTCAGAAGGCGCCAGAAAGTGTAATGAGGTGTCTGCTGTCTCTGGGCGAAGAACAGCAGGAGAATTTGTGAGTGGTCAGCCTGCGAACAGTGACACTGGTAATGCGCGTTCATGAGAATTCTCAATTTTTTTATTTCAGCCTTTGAATGAATACAACGTCGCCCGGTTGGAATATTATCGCTATTTTACGAGAAAAACAGCATAAAAATGTATTTTAAAAGAGCATTTGACATGCTTCGAAGTACGGTAATGGAATATTTTGAATTTTGTCACGAAATGTGCTCGCGCGTCACCCTTCGGATAGTGGCCTGAACGCACAAACAAAACGGAGGTATTTGGATATAACTATGGATTATTTGGAAGCAAAACATCATTTGTTGTTGAAGTAGAAGTCCTGGGAGTGCATTCTGACGAAGAACAGCAAAGGTAATCCAATTTTTCTAATAGTAATTCTGAGTTTGGTGAGGGGCAAACTTGGTGGGTGTCAAAATAGCTAGCCGTGATGGCTGGGCTATGTACTCAGAATATTGCAAAATGTGCTTTCGCCGAAAAGCTATTTTAAAATCTGACACTGCATAAAGGAGTTCTGTATCTATAATTCTTAAAATAATTATGTATTTTGTGAACGTTAATCATGAGTAATTTAGTAAATTCACCGGAAGTTTGCGATGGGTATGCTAGTTCTGAACATCACATGCTAATGTAAAAAGCTGGTTTTTGATATAAATATCAACTTGATTGAACAAAACATGCATGTCCTAGGAGTGTCATCTGATGATCAAACGTTAGCGCTGCATTTAGCTGTGGTTTGGGTTTATGTGACATATATGCTTGCTTTGAAAATGGCTTTGTGATTATTTTTGGCAGGGTACTCTCCTGACAATCTAATGTTTTGCTTTCGCTGTAAAGCCTTTTTGAAATCGGACAATGTGGTTACATTAACGAGAGTCTTGTCTTTAAAATGGTCATATGTTTGAGAAATTGAAGTTCTAGCATTTGAGGTATTTGTATTTCACGCCAAGCGATTCCACTGGCTGTTGACTAGGTGGGACACTTGCCCAGGGAAGTTAGATACGCCAGCTACATTATATACAGCTATCTATTCCGTATGGACTCTGAGCCCTCGCCCCAGGTGTAGGGGGGTGGGGAAGGAGAGCAACCACGGGGGGAAAGGAGGTCCACTGACATCTTAGCCATTAGACGACCAGGGATATGGCTTCGATGCATTTCTCCTCCCAGAGCGACCACACTGGGCTACCAAAACTGGCACCTACGGTGGGCGTTTCCGGACACCGTCAGGTCGAGCAATCAGGATCTTCAACAGCCCTATATTCCGGGGGCCCTGGGGGAAAAAGCTACGGGAGAGGAGATACACCGGTGTGGCCAAGTCAGACCCGCAAGCGCAGGACAGGCGGGAAAGACCGAAACCGCACTGGAGTATATCTCCAACTTGAACGAACCCCGGTCTAGCCAGCCGAGAAAGCGCCGTCTAAGCAAGTCTCAGCCCACAGGCCGGGATTCCCCCGGACGGCCGGATGCGGAGGGGGACCCAGGCACTGTGGCGCCTCAGTGGGTGAGCAAATTAAAGACCTCCTCCGGGCCATCGGACAATGAAGGAGAGAGGGTCGTGTTGCCACCACAGCCAGTTCTTGCGGAGAGAGAAGATAGAAAGACGCGTAACCCAGCCAGCTGCTCCAAGGAAGCGGAAATGGTGTCACGCCACTTGAGACCGTTGGGAAGGTAGTGATACACTACGCGGCGGCTCACCCAGCGGTATCGGTGGTATTTGCCTGTCGAGTGTGCGGGAAGTCGAGCGAGAACAGCCACTCCATCTCCTGCCATGTCCCGAAGTGCAAAGGAGTGGTAGAGACCCGGATGGAATCAGAATGATTATATTTGTGGACACTGTCCGAAAAGATTTACAACGGCTGTGGGGCTGACCCAGCACAAGAGACAAACACATTGCTCTCTACTGCCAGAAGGAGGGTGAGGTGACAGAGAAAGGGAAAAGAACGATGCCAGGGCAGGATGGAGCGAGTGGGAAAAAGTCGAGGTGACCCGACTAGAGGGCGAGCTGAGGGGAAGCAGAAAAACAGGCAGATCGCCAGTAGTCTGGGAACAGGGAAAACCGCAGAACAGGTGAGGATGAGAAGACGCAAATGAGACTTGAAGGCACGAAGTGACAGTCCCAAGGAAGCATACGACAAGAGGGATCTTCTCAATGCTGTCCAAGCCGGGGACACCATTAACGCCCCCAAAAGCTCTACGTGGAATCCTCCGCAAGGAGCTAGAAGGGGCTGCTACCAAGGATGGTTTCCAAATTGGAGCTGTCAAATTGTCCCTAAGGGGGGTGGAGCAAGACTAAGCCTTGCTCAATACATCCGCGCTCGAACTACAGCGGCTGCTGGGTGGGGCATCGAGGGCCCAGAATCCGGGGAACCTAGCGGGTGAGTGCGAGTCCGCATTGCAAAGGGAATGAGGGAGGATTGCGAAGCAAACAAAGTACGGAAGGGTACAAAGGATGTTTCAGAGCAACCAATCTAGGCTTGCGAAAAGCCTTTTGGATGGCAATGGAAGGGTGGCTGCTGTGTCTCCGCCGCTGGAGGTTGCTTCGGCATTCAAGAAGCGGTGGGAGGTGACAGAAAAGTACCTGGGTCTTGGCCAGTTCACATCGAGAGGGGATGCGGATAACGGTGAGTTTTGGTCACCTATCTCAGCAGTCGAGGTACGTGAGAACCTGGGGGCAATTAAAAATGGTACAGCAGCTGGGCCAGATGGGATAACGAAGGCAGCGTTGCGAGAATGGGATCCCTCTGGTGCGAAACTGGCCGCCACCTTTTCCGTATGGTTAACCTGTTATGGCTAGCGGGCAGTATTTTCACGGCCGGATAAAAAACGTACCTGATTTAATCTGATTATTACTCCTGCCCAGAAACTAGAATATGCATATAATTATTAGTTTTAGATAGAAAACACTCCAAAGTTTCTAAAACTGTTTGAATGGTTTCTGTGAGTATAACAGAACTCATTTGGCAGGCCAAAACCTGAGAAGATTCTGTACAAGAAGTACCCTGTCTGACCATTTCTTGCCCTTCTTGATTATCTCTATCCATTACAGGGGATCTCTGCTGTTACGTGACACTTCCTACGTCTCCCATGGGATCTCAGAAGGCGGCAAAAAGCTGAATCGTGGCTTTGCAGGCTCTGGCTGAAAAAAAGTAGCGCGTTTGGATAGTGGCCAGTCACAGTACTATGAAACTCAGGCTCGTGCATGAGGGGATCCCATGCTTTTATTTTCTCTCTTTGTATGTATACACGCTTTCCCGGTCGGAATATTATCGCTTTTTTACCAGAAAAATGGCATAAAAATTGATTTTAAACAGCGGTTGACATGCTTCGAAGTACGGTAATGAAATATTTAGAAATCTTTTTTCACGAAATGCGCCATGCTCGTGACCCTTCTTTACACTTCGGATAGTGTCTTGAACGCACGAACAAAACGCCGCTGTTTGGATATAACTATGGATTATTTTGAACCAAACCAACATTTGTTATTGAAGTAGCAGTCCTGGGAGTGCATTCTGACAAACACCAAAGGTAATCAAACTTTTCTAATAGTAAATCGGAGTTTGGTGAAGGCTAAACTTGCTAGGTGTCTAAATAGCTAGCCCTGTGATGCCGAGCTATCTACTCAGAATATTGCAAAATGTGCTTTCACCGAAAAGCTATTTTAAAATCGGACACCTCGATTGCAAAGGAGTTCTGTATCTATAATTCTTAAAATAGTGTTTTTTGTGAACGTTTATCGTGAGTAATTTAGTAAATTCACCGGAGGTTTGCGGGGGGTATGCTAGTTCTGAAAGTCACATGCTAATGTAAAAAAGCTGGTTTTTGATATAAATATGAACTTGATTGAACAAAACATGCATGCATTGAATAACAATGTCCTAGGGTTATCATCTGATGAAGATCAAAGGTTAGTGCTGCATTTAGCTGTGGTTTTGGTTTTTGTGACATATGCTAGCTTGAAAAATGGGTGTCTGATTATTTCTGGCTGGGTACTCTGCTGACAATCTAATGTTTTGCTTTCGCTGTAAAGACTTTTTGAAATCGGGCAGTGTGGTTAGATTAACGAGAGTCTTGTCTTTAAAATGCTGTAAAATAGTCATATGTTTGAAAAATTGAAGTTTTCGGATTTTAGAGGAGTTTGTATTTCGCGCCACGCCCATCATTGGATATTGGAGCAGGTGTTCCGCTAGCGGAACGTCTAGATGTAAGACACTGGGCACCCTGCCTGAGGCATTCAAGAAGTGCAGGACAACCTTAAAACCTCTTGGGGCTAGGGGGCAGTATTGAGAATTTTGAAAAAAATATGTGCCCATTTTTAACTGCCTCCTACACCAACTCAGAAGCTAGAATATGCATATTATTGTTCAGGTTTGGATAGAAAACTCTGAATTTTCTAAAACTGTTTGAATGGTGTCTGTAAGTATAACAGAACTCATATGGCAGTCAAAACCCTGAGACAAATTCTGACAGGAAGTGGATACCTGATGTGTTGAATTACCTTTAAGCCTATGCCATTTAAACACACAGGGGCTTAATCGTTGAGCACTTCCTATGGCTTCCACTAGATGTCACCAGTCTTTACAAAGTGGTTTGAATCTGCTACTGTGAGATCTGACCAAACAAGAGCCTTGGAACGGTGGTGGCCGATAAGACTCTGGCGCGCGAGTTCATGTTGGGTACTCTCGTTCCAATACGTTTTAAAAGAGAATGCAATCGTCCGCCTTGAATATTATTCATGTTCTGGTTGAAAAAGGCACTAATGATTTATGCTATACAACGTTTGACATGTTTGAACGAACGTAAATATTTTTTTCCCCCTCGTTCATGAAGACAAGTCCGGCGGGCATAGATCATGTGCTAACAACACAGAGCTTTTTGGACATAAATGAGCTTTTTCGAACAAAACTACATTTGTTATGGACCTGGGATTCCTGGAAGTGACATCTGATGAAGAGAATCAAAGGTAATGGATTATTTACATAGTATTTTCGATTTTAGATCTCTCCAACATGGCGGTTAGTCTGTATCGCAAAGCGTATTTTTCTGGGCGCAGTGCTCAGATTATTGCAAAGTGTGATTTCCCAGTAAGGTTATTTTTAAATCTGGCAATCCGGTTGCGTTCAAGAGATGTAAATCTATAATTCTTTGAATGACAATATAATATTTTACCAATGTTTTCGAATAGTAATTATTTAATTTGTGCTGATTTCACTTGCAGTATTGGAGGGAAAAGATTTCCTCAACGCCATAGTAAAACGCTGTTTTTGGATATAAATATGAACTTGATAGAACAAAAAATGCATGTATTGTCTAACATAATGTCCTAGGAGTGTCATCTGATGGAGATTGTCAAAGGTTAGTGCATAATTTTTGCTGGTTTTCTGCTTTTGGTGACGCGTGTCTTTGCATTGACAAAACATTACACAGCTATTTTCAATGTACTGTCCTAACATAATCTAACTTTATGCTTTCGCCGTAAAGCCTTTTTGAAATCAGACAACGTGGTTAGATTAAGGAGATGTTTATCTTTCAAAGGGTGTAAGATAGTTGTATGTTTGAGAAATTTGAATTATGACATTTTATTGTTTTCAAATTTGGCGCTCTTGATATTTCACCTGTTGTTGATAGGGTGTACCAGGGGTGGGACGCTTGCATCCCACATAGCCTATAGAGGTTAATACCCAAGACCGCCGACCCGATTTTACTCACCCAGGCGGCTGGGTGGAGACCGCTTAGCATCGGGTCGGTGGTGTTGAGGCTATGCTCTCGGATTCTGACACACAGGCTGGCGAGGGCGTGTCCCATTAACCCACACCAGAGAGGATTTATCTCCTCACCTGGGTGCTCAGAAAACTTGATGATCTTGGGAGGTCTAATCAAGCACAGTAGGGCGAAGGGTGAGACGTTGGCCGTGGTGTTGGTTGACTTTGCGCGTGCATTTGACTCAGTGAGCCATCTGCACATCTTGGAGGTAGTCGGGCAGAGTGGGCTCGATGAACACATAATAGGTGACTCGTACACCGATGTGATGACCACAATAACAGTCAACGGGGAGCTGTCCCCTACCGTTGACGTGAGGGTAGGGGTCAAGCAGGGAGAGCCAATGTCTCCGCTGCTATACAATCTGGCCCTGGACCCAATGATTGACACCCTTGTACGCTGCGGCTTGGGGTACAAACTGGACGATCGCCAGATCACAACCCTGGCTTTCGCTGATGAACTGGTCTTGGTGAGCGGCTCTTGGGAGGGCATGGCGCACAATATCCTAATCCTGGATGAATTCTGCCGTCTGACTGGGCTGAGAATCCAGCCCAAGAAGTGCCACGGTTTTCTCACTCAGAGGGTCCAGGGAGCGCGAATGGTCAACCACTGTACACCCTGGATAATGTGTGGAGAACAACTGCACATGGTCGGGTCAGAGGAGTCAGTTGCGTACCTGGGGCTGAGGGTGAGCCCGTGGCATGGCATTATGGAGCCAGAACCTGTCGAATGACTCCGTAACTGGATTAGCTCGATTGGGCGGTCACCGCTAAAGCCTTCTCAGAAGGTGAGGATGTTGAATGTCTATGCGATGCCGAGGATGGTTTATCAGGCGGATCATGGCGGGCTGAGGCCAAACGTCCTAACTGTACTAGATGGGATGATCAGGAAAGTGGTGAAGGGGTGGCTTCACCTCCCGCCGTGTACCTGTGACGGGCTGCTTTACTCAATGCCAGGATGGTGAACTGGGCATAGGGAAGCTAGCTTATCAAATCCCATCTATCCAAGCCAGGAGGGTCTACCGCCTGTGGCATTCCGAGGATGCCATTACGCGGCTAGTAACCCGCAGGACAGTCGAGCAAAAAGAGTACCTTGGGATGTGGCGGAGGGCTGGTGGGGACGAGGACAAGGAAGCGCGGAAGGGGCAGCACGGTGTACAGACCCCACCGAGCCGGTGAGGCCTAAATGCCTAGTCACCCCTGACTGGAGGAAAGCGGAGTTCCTGAGATGGCAGAACCTGACATCGCAAGGAAATGGAGTGCAGGCCTTTGGCGGAGACAGAAACAGCAATCACTGGTTGGCGAAGCCGTAAACGTTGGGAGCCAGAGAGCGCCACTATATTGCAGGTCTCCAGCTGAGGGCAAATGTATACCCAACTCGCGAGGCATTGTCATGGGGCGGGAGAGATGCAGCGAAAGTCTGCCGCCACTGTCTATGTGGAACTGAATCCTGCTCGCATATTTTCGGACAGTGTCCCATAGTTAAGGACAGTCGCGTCAAGCGGCTTCACAAACTGTGTGACCTGTTAGCAAATGAAGCCGAACGCGCCGGATGGAATGTCATCTGACAAATGTGCTGCAAGACCCGTGCTGGGGCATTGCGGCGCCCAGACCTGGTGTTCGTGAAAAATGGTAACGCTTTGGTGGTGGATGTTACTGTGCGGTACGAGATGGCCTATGACACGCTCAGGGTCGCGGCGGCCGAGAAAGTTGCCAGGTACACCCCGATTACTCCGTACGTTGAGACTACCCTGAAAGTGAGGAAAGCAAAGGTGTTTGGCTTTCCACTTGGAGCGTGAGGCAAGTGGCCAGCCGGCAATAGCCGGTTGTTACAGGCTTTGGGGGTGAGCGGTGGTAGGAGGAAACAGCTGGCCAGGCTGTTCAGCAGAAGGGCTCTCCTGTACTCCCTAGATGTCCTCAAGGACTTCTATAAGACGGATGGGGCGGCAGAGGCCTCGGATGACGAGAGCGGAGACAGCCTCCCCTAGTTTGGCTCCACGAAGGCCGGAGGGTGCAGGGAAGAAAAAAAAAAGTATATTTATTATTAAGTTAATGTTAATACACTGCTCAAAAAAATAAAAGGGAACACTTTAAACAATGTAACTCCAAGTCAATCACACTTCTGTGAAATCAAACTGTCCACTTAGGAAGCAACACTGACAATACATTTCACATGCTGTTGTGCAAATGGAATAGACAAGGTGGAAATTATAGGCAATTAGCAAGACACCCCCAATAAAGGAGTGGTTCTGCAGGTGGTGACCACAGACCACTTCTCAGTTCCTATGCTTCCTGGCTGATGTTTTGGTCACTTTTGAATGCTGGCGGTGCTTTCACTAGTGGTAGCATGAGACGGATTCTACAACCCACACAAGTGGCTCAGGTAGTGCAGCTCATCCAGGATGGCACATCAATGCGAGCTGTGGCAAGAAGGTTTGCTGTGTGTCAGCGTAGTATCCAGAGCATGGAGGCGCTACCAGGAGACAGGCCAGTACATCCGGAGACGTGGAGGAGGCCGTAGGAGGGCAACACAGCAGCAAGACCGCTACCTCCGCCTTTGTGCAAGGAGGAGCAGGAGGACCACTGCCAGAGCCCTGCATGTGTCTGCTCGAACGGTCAGAAACAGACTCCATGAGGGCCCGACGTCCACAGGTGGATGTGCAGGACGTTTGGCATTTGCCAGAGAACACCAAGATTGGCAAATTCGCCACTGGTGCCCTGTGCTCTTCACAGATGAAAGCAGGTTCACACTGAGCACGTGACAGACGTGACAGAGTCGAGACGCCGTGGAGAACGTTCTGCTGCCTGCAACATCCTCCAGCATGACCGGTTT